>NC_137094.1:909717-1051840 GCF_951640355.1 Cnephaeus nilssonii | reverse complement strand
GCCTATGTGTAAGAAGGAAGAAAGAGTAGGAAGGAAGCAGCTGTGATGGATTGGATGTGTGTGATGGTAACTGGCTCATGATGGTGGCTGTGGAAATGGAAGTAGCAGTTGCATTCTGGATCAGTGATTTAGGTGTGGCCACCTGGATTTTCTAATGTTTTGATTCAGAGACAGAGAGGTAATAGTCACAATTAAAATTAAGGCTTGGATTTAGCACCTGAATGTATGGAAACATCATAACCTCAGATGGAGAAATTCATATTAGGAAGTGTTATGTTCATAGGAGATACAAAAACTTTTTTATTTTCTGGCCTGTTAGGGTATTTCAGAGAGCAGTTCAAGAGCGTCTAGAATTCTGATGAACAGTTCAATAGGAAGACTTCCTTAAATGTAGTGGAAAATGTATAGACCACATAGGAGTTGTAGATCACCTTATTTTGTTTGTTTGTTTTGAATTGATGCCAAAGAGTATTTTTTAAAAGATGAGACTGTGGTTGGTGCTTATTTTCTTCTCTAAACACTTACCAGGTGTTTTTTTTTTATATTATTATTATTATTATTATTATTATTATTATTATTATTACCATCGCTGTGGCTGGGTTGTTGCAGTCAGTTTAATGGAATTGCTTAGGGACATGTGTGGTCATCTCTGAGCTTACTGGGAATGGGGTAGAGGGCCACAAGTGATGGGATTTAAGTGATGAAAGGCTGAGACTGGTGAAGAGACATCAAGAGCAGTAACAGTGAGGTGGGCTCAATATCTGAAATCTGATGTGGTTCACATTAGGTGAGATGGGAGGGGAAAAAATCAGGGATGGAGACCTTCAGAGCAGGACACAACACTTCCTCTATGATTGTGAACTATGAGATTATGGGTAGTACATCACCCAGTTTGAATTTTCTAGGTATTCTCTGGGTCGTACCTGCTCAATAATGAGTATGAGGCCAAGGAGATAACAATGGGTGCTTAAGATATGGAACTGCAGGTATGAGACAGGTGTGGTAGAAAAAAAAATGTCGTGCACTTGGAGAGGATATGTGAATTCATGGCTGCAGGGCCCTGACATTAACAAAAGAATGAAAGAAGGGTGAGTCCATTTCTGGTTGGGACTGGATGGTATTATATGGGGAAATTTAGGGGAATTCCTGAAAAGAGAAGTTGTTGTGGTTCTACATGCCAGATGAAGAGCTTACATTATACACACACACACACACACACACACACACACACACACACACACTCAACAGCCGTTTTTTGTGGGGTTTTTTTTTTTGAGGACTGCCCCAGTGATCAATAGGAATGAGATAGCATACATCAGCGTCACCTGTGCTTGAAAACTTTCACTGGCATGAGGAAGGAAGATGATAAGGGGGAAATACATTATAGAGGTGATAAATTAGAATTTTGAAAGAAGAAGCTAATTAGGAAACAACCTGTCCTTGTCACAGCATTTTCGTATTTCCAGTGAGTTTGTGCCTCTTGGAATGAAGCTGCATGAGAGGAGTGTGGTTCAAAGAATTATGTGATGAAAAATGATGTAGTGAAATGTTATGTCCTCAACAATCTGGGTTTGTAGTCAGAAGGGTGAAGTGTGATGCCATGTTTTTTGGTGCCTTGGAGGAAAATTGAGAGAAAACACGCGTATTACCTGACAAGACCAGTGCCAAATCACTCACACTCCCTTTATGTGCAACAGCTCTCATTACCCTAAGTTCTTGACACCCACTGTTATTGAGTAGGGACACTGGGACTCACATTAAGGCCCAGAGCACCGGTATCTTCAATTTGATCAACTTCCTTTATTGTTTTGGAAGACACAGCATCAGTAGGAATATAAAGATAGATTGAATTTTATGGGACCAAGGCCTGATATTTTCTATGATGTGGGGAGTAGAGGGAGCAGATGGATGTGGTGAGTTAAGAATATGATAGAATTGAAAAATTAGAAGAGAATCTTATCATGGCTGTACTGTCCCCATTATGACAGGATATGCACTTTGAGGATGTGGTCATTGCTTTCTTGCAGGAGGAGTGGTGCTCCTTGATGAGGCTCAGAGACTTCTGTACTGCGATGTGATGCTGGAAGTGTTTGCACTTGTTGCATCTGTAGGTAAGACCTCCACGTCTCTCCTAGTGTCCTGAGGTGATGTTCTCTCTTACTTTATTCTCCAGGCATAGACTCTCTCACAACCAGTCCATGGGTTCTGCAAATATTCCTGTCTTTTCAAATGTGGTATGGCTGCCAGTGCTGAGCACTGTGGAAAGCCCTGAGCAATAGACTCCACAAACTTCTCTTATAACATTTGCTTCAGTAAGTGCTTGGAGTTTCTGGGAGTAAGGGGGTCTTAAGACAGCTGAATTGATCCCACCTGCTGTTTCTTCCTGGGAGGGTGACTCTATTCAGATCCATGGCTTCCATTTCTACCCCTTTCCTATGGCTAAATTCCTGGGTGACTATCTGTGCCAGATTATGGTCTTTACTTGCATGAACCATGTATTGTTCTTGTAAGACCCTCTTTCATACCAGGAACCAGCTCTTTTCCATCAGTGTTCAGATGGAGGTGCCACTGGCTATACCACATTTCTACCTTATCTTTTACCTACTTTACTCCTTCTGACATGTCATTTCACCTGTGACTTCCTGGCTTTCGGCTATGTTAACCTTTATGGCATTTTTATATCATCTGCTCCTCTGCATTGCTGCCTCTGCTGTATTCTTTAACACTGAATTACACATGTGTTATGAATTACACATACATGCTTAAGTAGGTTTCAAAAAACAGCTACTGGTTTATTGATTTTTTCTTGAAATAAGACATAAGCAAAATTCTGCAGAGCTTGCCTATGTCACCTGTAGCAAGCCCTGCTGAACACTGTTAGCCTAAGGAAGGGCTGGGAGTCTTACCTCTCTTCCATGTGGTACTTGCCATCTTTGTGTCATAATCCTGGTGTGGTCTTCCTCACTTTATGATATGCAGATGCCCAGAACTTCAAAGAAGCCTCTTATTAATGCTTCCTTCACATCTCTTCTTATCTGAAAATTTTATTGAGCCCAGGTGTCATGGTCCACACAATTTTGTAATGGAACTTCCCCCTATCACCACAGTCCTCATTCATTTCCTCACATTTTTTCTGTTGTTGGCATAAAATGGATGAGGAGGAGGCCGTTTCTGATCAAAGTGTGTCTGTATAAGGAGAGTCACATGTCAGGGTTTCTAAGACAGCTCTAGCAACCCAGAAATCACATTCCTGTAAGTGGTGCTTCACAGTGTTAAAAGATATTTTGCACCTGACTGAGTTACAAGCAGAATACTTTGAGCATAAACACTTCTTCAGTGACTCATGTGTGAGAGACTTCTGTTTCAGTGCAAACTCTCACCAGCAACAGAAGGATGTCAGTGGAGAGACCTCCTGGAAAGAAGCTATGGACAGGCCCTTATTTGTTACCAGGTGTAGCTTCTATTTATCAGAGTTTCCTTCAAACAACAGGGAGGTTAGGGAAGATGTCCAAGCTCTCTCAGAGCTTCCTCAACCCCAGGCCTCTCAGAACACTGAGGAGCCACACAGTGGCAATGAGGTTTCACAAGAATATCTCAATGTAAAAAGTGATGACCAGTGGGCTGAATTTGAAAAAGCTACCTGCAAGGCACAGAAAGTTGTTGAATGTCAGTGTGTCTGTTCTGGAGAACTGATTTATGATGGTGATAAATGTAGGAAAGTTTTCATAGGAATCTTTAATCTCATTCAACATCAGAGAATTTACACTGCGGAAAAGCCTTATAAGTGTGGTGAATGTGGGAAGTCCTTTGGAAGTAAGTCTAATGTCAGTAAACACCAGCGAGTTCTCACTGGAGAAAAGCCATATGCATGTACAGATTGTGGGAAGTCCGTCAGTGAGAGTTCTAAACTCATTCAACATCAGAGAATTCACACTGGAGAAAAGCCTTATAAGTGCAATGAATGTGGGAAGTCCTTCGGAAATAAGTCTAATGTCAATAAACACCAGCAAGTTCACACTGGAGAAAAGCCATATGAGTGTACAGATTGTGGAAAGTCCTTCAGTCAGAATTATAAACTCATTCAACATCAGAGAATTCACACTGGAGAAATGCCATATACGTATAGTGATTGTAGCAAGTCCTTCAGATGTAAGACTAATGTCAATAAACAACAACGAGTTCACAATGGAGAAAAGCCACATGAGTGTACAGGTTGTGGAAAGTCCTTTTGTGCGATTTCTACTCTCATTAAACATCAGAGAATTCACACTGGAGAAAAGCCTTATAAGTGTAGTAACTGTGGGAAGTCCTTCAGAAGTAAGTCTAATGTCAATAAACACCAGAGAGTTCACACTGGAGAAAAGCCATATGAGTGTACAGATTGTGGGAAGTCCTTCAGTCAGAATTCTAAACTCATTCAACATCAGAGGATTCACACTGGAGAAAAGCCTTATAAGTGTAGTGAATGTGAGAAATCCTTCGGAAGTAAGTCTGAGTTCAATAAACACCAGCGAGTTCACACTGGAGAAAAGCCATATGAGTGTACAGATTGTGGGAAGTCCTTGTGTGAGCATTCTCGACTCATTCAACATCAGAGCATTCACACTGGAGAAAAGCCTTATAAGTGTATTGATTGTGGGAAGTCATTCAGATGTAAGTCTAATGTCAATAAACACAGATGAGTTCACACTGGAGAAAAGCCATGAGTGCACAGGTTGTGGAAAGCCTTTTTTGCGATTTCTACACTCATTAAACATCAGAGAATTCACACATCAGAGAATTCACACTGGAGAAAAGCCTTATAAGTGTAGTAATTGTGGTAAGTCCTTCGGAAGTAAGTCTGATTGCAATAAACACCAGTGAGTTCACCCTGGAGAAAAGCCATATGACTGTACAGGTTGTCGGAAGTCCTTGAGTGAGAATTCTAAACTCATTCAACATCAGAGAATTCACACTGGAGAAAAGCTTTATAAGTGTAGTGAATGTGAGAAGTCCTTCAGAAGTACGTGTAATGTTAATAAATATCAGTGAGTTCACATTGGTTAAAATCCTTATGAGTGTACAGATTGTGAGAAATCTTTTACCAAAAATTGTAGCCTCATAAGACACCTGAGACCTCACAGTGGAGATAGGCCTTAAATGTGTAGGGAATATTTCCTTTTTCTTACCCAGAAAAACAACACTTAAGGAGAATCTGATAATCTTTTATCTTAATACTAGAGGCCCAGTGCACGAAAATTTGTGCACTGGTGGGGGTCCCTCAGCCCGGCCTGCCCCCTCTCACTGTCCAGGAGCCCTCAGGGGATGTCCTACTGATGGCTTAGGTCCGCTCCCACAGTCAGGCCTCCTTCTGTGGGAGGTGACCAGGCTGATCATGGGAAGGTGCCACCCCCATAACCCCACTGCTGCTGCCACTGCCTGCCTCTGCCTGTGGATGCCTGACCCCTGAGCCTCACAGCCGCTGTGGCTTTGTCTGGATGGATGTCCAGAAGATGTCCGCTCTAATTAGCATATTACCCTTTCATTAGTATACACCATCCTTTAGTGGGGGTGCTTTACAGGAGGATGCTACAACCCACTGAGGCACCTGAGCAGGGCAGCACCTTAATTCTTTTTTTTTTAATATATTTTATTGATTTTTCACAGAGAGAAAGGGAGAGGGATAGAGAGCCAGAAACATCGATGAGAGAGATACATCGACCAGCTGCCTCCTGCACACCCCCCACCGGGGATGTGCCCACAACCAACGTACATGCCCTTGACTGGAATCGAACTCGGGACCCCTCAGTCCACAGACCGACGCTCCATCCACTGAGCCAAACCGGTTTCGGCAGCACCTTAATTCTTAATGTTTCCTTTCAGAGAGAAACTTAGGCCCTTGCTGGATTAGCTCAGTGGAAAGAGACTGGGCCTATAGACTGAAGGTTGCAGCTTCGTTTCTGGTCAATGGCCTATGCCCAGGTTAGGTCTCTAACTCCAGTAGGGGGCGTGCAGGAAGCAGCGGATCAGTGATTCTCTTCATTGATGTTTCTTTCTCTCACCTCTCCCTTTCTCTCTGAAGTCATATATATTAGAGTAAATTAGTATGACAACATTTGTGGGGTCTCAAACTTTTGGTGCTTTGGAAGGCATATAAGAATGGCAGAAAATGTCTCTTTGTCCAATATTGGGATATTTTACATTGCTGCCCAAGGCCTTGAAGAAAGTCAGCATGACTTTGTGGTTCTAATTTGAAGCCTGGTGCCTCTATTATTGGTGAGTTCTATGGTCACCCAGGATAGGAGTTCTTTCTTGTGCCTGTGTGAATAATATGAATTATATTCTCTGTTCACAGTAAGTATTACATAATTCTCAGCAATGTTTAGGAGAATTCTTCCCCACATTCTATAAAGCAGTCATGTGCCATGATCTATGAAATTTCATAGGCTGGTGTAACTTGTTCAGGCTCTGAGGTTTAGATGGAACTAGCTTTTGAACAGAAACACTGTATTCATAGTGAGTGGGAAAGACCAGTAAATTGGATGAAAAGTGCCTCTTCTGAGTGTTTTCCAGAAACCATCTGTGGCTTCTGTGATGTTTGCTTACAGACATTCTCAGGGCCTCCATAACTGTATTTTGTGGCTGAAGACAATGGCAGAAAAAATTACCCCTGGCCCAACCAGGGTGTTCACCTCAAGGTTTACTCAACTGGCAAGACCTCAGAGCTAGAGGAAGGATAATCCTATAATCAGTCCCAGGTTGTATTTTTTTTAACCTGTCAGCATTCCTGGGGATTCAGATGGCAAAATTCTTCACTGATTGTCAATATTTGCTGCCCCTGAGGTAAGACTGTTCCTACCAGGAAATTAGGAGAGAGAAGGTAGAACCCATGTAAGGTTGCTGTTTTAATTTGCTAACAAGACAGGGATAGCCAGGCCTTTATTTGGAAGTCTTAAAGCTTTATTAAGTATATTTGTAACTTAAATGCAACAAAATGCACCTTTTCTAATGTGTACTATATGGTGAGCTTGGACATATGAATAAAGCTCTAAAAACGTCACAATTGAAATAAATGTATCTCTCACCCATATACAGGTTAGGTCGAAAGTAGGCTTACAGGTGTGAATATGTAAACACAGAGTTTATTCTTTTGTTAAAATAAGTCATATATTTAAAATATTTTATTGACCTTTTAGAAAGAGAGGAAGTGAGAGAGTAATAAATGGCAATAAGAGAAAGAAACATTGAACTGCTGCCTCCTGTCTGCCACCTACAGGGCATCCAGGCAGGCATGTGCCCTGAACTGGAATGGAACTAGTGATCTTTCAGAGCAAGGGATGGTATCCAACCAATTGAAGTTCAATGATCAGGGAAGGGATTATTCTTGTGTTATTATTTACTAACTATTGTATTAATTCCCATACCAACAATTCTAAACCTACTTTACAACACCCTAGATTTACCTCCTGCCCTTTTATAATCTCTCTTTCTGCCTTCCCCAGCTCTAAATGCAGTCATTTATTTTCCTTCCTTTACAAAATTAGTTCATAATTTTCATAATGTTATAAACACCACAATGTGTGTATTCTTTAACAAGTATGGGACTCTTTCATGCTATACAGTTAATTTGAGGTTCAACACTAATGCTTATGTGAAAATGTAATTATTTTTTATTGCTGAGTAGTATTGTCTTCTGTGAATAACCACTTTATCTATGGTTTTTGTTATTTCCAGGTTTGGTGTATTATAAATAAATTTTCTGGCAATATTGGAGTTCAATTTTTATACAAATTCATGTTTTCCTTATCTACCTGTTGCAGTATAGGTGAGTGATTTACTTTTAAGATATGCAGAACTGTCATCTAAAATGGTCCTTCCTTTGCCTTCCCAGCCACCCACAATAATGAAAATTAATTCTAGTTTTTCTTTATCCCTGTGAGCACATGTGATGTTTAATATTTTTAAATTGTAGGCCTGAAAATCAGTAGTGTTAACTTGTTTTGTTTTAAATCCATTTTCCTAAGAAATTTTTATGGTGTGCACTTTTTATGCATTTATTTGCACTGTCTTTATCTCGTTGAAAACTCTGGTCAGAAACTTTTGCCAATTTTTAAAATGAATTTATGATTTAATCCATAGGAAGTCATTTCACCATCTAAGACATCTGTTTTCATCTCACTGTGGCAGTGATAATGTATGAATTTAAAATGTAAATTGAAATAGAATGTAAACCTGAACATTGGGGAGCGCTTTAAGATGGAGTAAAGTCTGACAGGCCACAGTTAGCATGTTGGCCACACACTTCACAGGCGCAGCCCTGTAAGCGTACCCACAGTCTGTTCCCCCCATATGAGGCCTGGGCTGCGTGGGCAATGCAAGGAAACTGGCTATGAAGAGAGGAGCTGAAAGGCATACAAGTTCTCCTTGGGAATCGCGAGCCGCTGTGCTCAGCCCTTGGATGGAAGACATCTGCTGCCTGTGGAATGCTAAGGCTCCATCTAGTCCGCTCCTCGTGGAAATTTCTCTGGGACACCACTGAGCCTAGGGCACAGCCAGTTCCAGAACTGGAGCCCTTCTAGCCGCATCCAGAGACGCCTGGCCGGCATCAGTATCCAGATCCCAGGGCACCAGGAGATTTGTAAGGTCCCTGTGTGAGTAATAAACCGTGTGATTCGCGGCTGCATTGATGTCTCTGTAGTGTATTTCCTCCGGTGGTTCTGGTAATGTCAGGTGGAAAGGGATTAATAAGCCCTCGGGCCTTAGAGTAGCCTCCACGGTGCAAGATGACTTGAAATCCCACAATGGACTCACTCGTGTACACGCTAATAATGACATATATATGGATGATTTAGTAGCTGACACAAATGAGACAGCATAGCCCACACTGACTGGGACAATTGGTGCAGTCGGCAGCCAGGACACTATTGCGTGGTTCTCTGATCACGAGCCACCAATTGGCATTGCGCCACGTAAACTTGCAAAGCGGCAAACTGCTCTTGGCTGCTGGAAGTGAGCAGTAGTCAGCATTTCTGCAGAAGGAATAGCCACCTAAATTTCTTCTAATCTGGCCATATCAGCCACTAGAAATCCTGAGAAATAGTGAAACTACGTCATTCTATCAAATTATAATTCTATAAATCTGCGGACCAAAATTTTAAAATTAGATATATTTTGCTTAGTAACAACTAATCAATGGACCGCTGATATCAAATTAGTAAGTAGTCAAATTTACAATTTTTATAATTTCGGGAAAATCAGCATATGAAAGGCTCTTTATTGTCTTTGCTAACTCATATTGAGGAAACTAACTGAAAATAAGCATTTGAAAGGGTCTCTATTACCCATTTTGACAACAGACTTCAAATTTCCACATAAAACAGGCTTCTCTCCTTTTGGCAGATACAGTGTCAGGCTAGGATTAAAATTTAAATGTTAGAATTTTTTTCAGAAAAATATTTAAGAAACAGCCTCCTCCATTTAATACTAACTCTGAAAATTCTTGGAGGATGACAGAAGAAACTTTGAGGAAAAATTACGAAATACCATTAGCTGAAAATTTTGAGTGTGACCTCACAAATCCAAAAAATTTAAACCCCATCATTGACAGAGCTAAACAACAAGAACTAACAGGTATTTTACTACAAACCATTGAAAAAAGTAGATGAGTGTAGAAATATGGGTAAACTATTAGCTAGAAAAGTAATACAGAAACTGGAGGCAGACTCCACTGTAATTAAAAACAAACAAAAAAAAAAACAGATTAAGACAGAAGATCCAGGTCTTGAGAAAACAGTTGAATTTACACCATATAATAGAACTGAACTGAACAAATTAAGGACAATTTTAATTAAAGGAAATTTAACAGATGTAGATTGGTTAGTAAAAAATTATGAGACAAGTGAAAATACCACAAAACTTTCTAAGGCAGAATTAAAATCTGTAATAGATGCTATAGAAAATCCTAAATTGCAACAAGAATTAAAACTTCTCAAGCACTGGCTGGTTTGGCTCAGTGGATGGAGCGTTGGCCTGTGGACGGAAGGGTCCCGGGTTCGATTCCAGTAAAGGGCATGTACCTTGGTTGCGGGCACATCCCCAGTGGCGGGGGGGGGGGGGTGTGTGTGCAGGAGGCAGCTGATTAATGCAGTGCGGGGGGGGGGGGGGGTGTGCAGGAGGCAGCTGATTAATGTTTCTAACTCTCCCTCTCCCTATCTGTAAAAAAATCAATAAAATATATTTTTAAAGAAACTCCTCGATACCATTGCTAATGAAGACATAGTTTTCTCTTTTATGGGAATGGATACTAATAGCTTGGAAAAAGGCCTACCCACTATTGGATTTAACATCCAAATTTCTCCTGTAATTGGCATATTTTAAAACAATTGAAAAAAAACCTTAGGAAATTAGTTATTCTTATGGGAATATACATGAATAATTTAAATAACCCCTGGGAAAATTCTAATGTATCTGGCATCATTAAAGCTTTAGTTCAAGGAGCACCAGATACCCATAGAATGCAAATACGAAGTTTAATTGGATCAGCGCAATCTGCTGAAGATATCATATCTAATAAAAGAATAACATGCAAATTGACGATCCAACACACAAGATGGCTGCCCCCATGTGGTCAAAGATGGCCGCCACCATGTGGACACAAGATGGCCTGCAGGGAAGAGCAGTTGTGGGCAATCAGGCCAGCAAGGGAGGGCATTTTGGAGGAACCAGGCCTGCAAGGGAAGGCAGTTGTGGGTGACCAGACCTGCAGGGGAGAGCAGTTGTGGGCAATCAAGCCAGCAAGGGAGGGCATTTGGGAGGGACCAGGCCTGCAAGGAAGGGCAGTTGTGGGCAACCAGACCTGCAGGGGAGGGCAATTGGGGGTGACTGGGCCTGCAGGAGAGGGCAGTTGGGGGTGATCAGGCTAGCAGGGGAGGGCAGTTAGGGGCAACCAGGCTGGCAAGGGAGGGCAGTTAGGGGTGACTGGGCCATCAAGGGAGGTCAGTTGGGGGAGACCAGGTCTGCAGGGGAGGGCAGTTGGTGGTGACCAGGCTGGCAGGGTAGGGCAGTTAGATGTTGATCAGGCTGGCAGGAGAGTCTTAAGGTGTGATCAGGCTGGCATGCAGAAGCAGTTAGGGGCAATCAGGCAGGCAGGCAGGTGAGCGGTTAGAAGTCAGAAGTCCTGGATTGTGAGAGGGGTCCCAGATTGGAGAGGGTGCAGGCTAGTCTGAGGGACACCCCCCATGCATGAATTTTGTGCACTGGGCCTCTAGTTAGAAATATAATACAACTACATGAAAACCTTAGCTCCCATAACCCACTTACTTTTATAGCCAAAGAAATATGAACTCCATATTCTTATACTTTTGGTTCTTTTTTAAAAATATATATTTTATTGATTTTTTACAGAGAGGAAGAGAGAGGGATAGAGAGTTAGAAACATCGATGAGAGAGAAACATCGATCAGCTGCCTCTTGCACACCCCCTACTGTGGATGTGCCCGCAACCAAGGTACATGCCCTTGACTGGAATCGAACCTGGGACCCTTGAGTCCGCAGGCCGACGCTCTATCCACTGAGCCAAACCGGTTTCGGCCATATTCTTATACTTTTTATACCATTCCAACCTTAAATAAAGGACAGGGTGGTAAATTTTATAAAAGAACAAATGTTTTAAAACCCTTCCCCAGGCCTTTATAGAAAGCTGACTGGCAACAACAGGAAAAATATTGGGTAAATAATAATTCATTTTCCAAATCTATAAACAAAATTATCAGCAAAATAACAATCCTTTTAGGGTTTCTTTACCTTATGATACAGGAAAATCTAATAATCTTTTTAGATATAATAATAACCCTTTTAGGCAAAATAATAATCCTTTTAGGCAACAAGTCAGCTCCAGTCCTCCCTCTTCAGGAAATGGCTCCACACCCTGCTGGAAATTCTAGCAACCTGGGGGCTAGGGGAGATAACATTCAATACAGCAACTAGTGTCTGTTATGGCAGATAACACACCATATATAACCCTTGAGGTTATATTTCCAGATGGTAACAAACCATTACATTCCACTTTTCTAATAGCTACAGGCTCACAAATTTCTCTATTAAATGGAATGTATCAATCCTATTTAATAAAAGAGTAATATGCAAAATAACCATCACTCTGCTACATCCACAAGCCACGTCCACCAGCCAATCAGGAGTGAGTATGCAAATTAACCCAACCAAGATGGCTGCAGCCATGGAGTAAGCAAGATGCTTGGGTTTCCCAGGCAATGGAGGAAGCCAAGCTTTCTGCACACCCTGGCCAGCCCAGGCCTCCACTCAAGGCTACAAAGTTTCAATTATAGAAGATAAATAAATCACAAATACCAGGTCCTCTGCTTGGGTTGCCAGGGGGAATGGCTGGCCTGCAAACCACCACAGGCCCCTTGCCAAGGCTGCCCCAGGCCCCAGAGAACCTCCACCCTGATCCAGGACACCCTTCATGGCAAACCAGCTGGCCCCCACCCATGCACCAGGCCTATATCTTATCTAATAAAAGAGTGATATGCAAATTAACCATCACTCCAACACACAAGATGGCTGCCCCCATGTGGTCAAAGATGGCTGCCCCCATATGGATACAAGATGGCCACGACAAGATGGCCAGCAGGGGAGAGCAGTTGGGTGGGACCAGGCCTTCAAGGGAGGGCAGCTGTGGACAATCAAGCCTGCAGGGGAGAGCAGTTAGGGGTGACCAGGTTGGCAGAGGAGGGAAGTTGGGGGTAACCGGGCCTGCAGGGAAGGGGAGTTGGGGGTGACTCAGTCCTGTAGGGGAGGGCAGTTGGTGGGGAACAGGCCTGCAGGGGAGGGCAGTTAGGGGCAAACAGGCTGGCAGGGGAGCAGTTACGCATCAATCAGGCTGGTAGGAGAGTGGTTACGGGGTGATCAGGCTGGCAAGCAGAAGTGGTTAGGGGCAATCAGGAAGGCAGGAAGGTGAGCAGTTGGGAGCCAGCAGTTCTGGATTGTGAGAGGGTTGTACGACTGCCCATTTAGGTATGATCCTACCAGGATCGGGCCTAAACGGGCAGTTGGACATCCATCAAGTGATTCCATATTAGAGAGGGTGGAGACTGGGATGAGGGACACGCTCCCCCCAGGTATGAATTTCATGCACCGAGCCTCTAATCTAATAATAAAATACAAGTTGAGGGATAACTAAAAATTCAATTATTGCTTCAGGGAGGAATGGCACCATTCTTTATAAAGGTTTAACATTTAAACTATTATTCTATGTACATCCCTCTTTTGTAAATTTCCTTGGGATGGACACCTTACCAAATCTCATTAATTTAATAATTATTATTCCTAAATTACATAAATTATATACATATCTTACATCTATCCAAATACCTCCCATTGAACTTCCAATTCGGGATGAATCTTCTTTTACTCTACAATACCCCTTAAAAGGTGGTCATCAGGCAGTAACTAATGCAATTACTAAATTATTACAGGAATAGATCGTTGATGTAGGAGGATCACACTTATATAACAGCCCAAATTGGCCAGTAAAAAAGCCTAATGGCTCATATGGAATTACCATTGATTATAGAAATATTAATAAAAAATCAACAAATATTTCCGGTGCACTTCCAGATGTTCAGGAAGTCATAAACTTTATTCAAAAAGACAATCCTACATATACGGCTGCAATTCATTTACAAGACATCTTCTTTGCCATACCTATACATCCAAATTCAAGACCCATCACTACGTTTTCCTGGCAAGGGAAAACAATATAAATTCAAAAGATTACCACAGGAATACAAATATTTACGATATAGCTCATATATTACTTACTAGCCAAATAGACCCACTTCAGTATAAATCCACTACAATTACTTATATTGATGACATTCTCTTATATAATAATAAGAGTCCTGGTACACAAAATTCGTGCATGGGGGAAGGGGTGTCCTTCAGCCCAACCTGCACCCTCTCCAATCTGGGACCCCTTAGGGGATGTCTGACTTCCGATTTAGGTCCAATCCCTCCAGAATCAGCCCTAAACTGGAAGTCGGACATCCCTTTTACAATCTGGGACTGCTGGCTCCTAACCACTCACCTGCCTGCCTGCCTGATTGCCCTTAACTGCTTCTGCCTGACAGCCTGATCGCCCCCTAAATGCTCCCCTGCCAGCCTGATTGATGCATAACTGCTCCCTTGCTGGTCTGATCGCCCCCAACTGCCCACCCCTGCCAGCATGATCATCCTCAACTGCCTTCCGTTGCCAGCCTGGTCACCCCCAACTGCCCTCCCCTGCTGGTCAGATCGCTCCCAACTGCCCTCCACTTCTGGCTTGGTTGCCCCAACTGCCCTCCTCTACCGGCCATCTTATAGTGGCCATCTTGTGGCAACCATCTTGTTGAAGACATCTTCTGATGGCCATCTTGTGGTGCCATGAGAGCGGCCATCTTGTGATGACATGAGGGCAGCCATCTTGTGGTGGCCATCTTGTGATGACGTAGTGCGAGGGCATCGCAGGAAGGCGTGACACCACCTAGGTTTTTATTTATATAGGCTGATCATGTTCAACTTACTAAGGATTTACTCTAATTGAAAATCTGAGGAAAAAAGGATGGACTATAAATACAGAAAAAATTCAACAACCTAGTATGCAGATAAATTTTTAGGCATTCAATGGAATTCTGAAGGTAGAAAAATTGCACCTAAAATTATAGATAAATTACTAAA
Organism: Cnephaeus nilssonii; assembly: GCF_951640355.1. Taxonomy (NCBI): domain Eukaryota; kingdom Metazoa; phylum Chordata; class Mammalia; order Chiroptera; family Vespertilionidae; genus Cnephaeus; species Cnephaeus nilssonii. Next base: position 1,037,129 of record NC_137094.1, on the reverse strand, counting down.
TTTACAGGCCTGCAAATCTAAAAAAGAAGTTCAAAAAGTATTAGTATTGTTTATGTATTGGAGAGCTCACATTCCATATCTTTCTGTCATAGCAGAACCCATATACAAAGTTACCTGAAAGGCAATTGACTTTCATTGGGGACCAGAGCAAGAAAAATCTTTAACATTATTAAAAGAATATATCCAACATTTTCAACAATCACAATCTATTTCACATGGAGACAGGTAATTTTAGACATAATTTGGACAGGTAAATACGGTAATTCGGGACTGTTTAAGAAGGGACCTTCAGATAAACAAAATGTACCAATTGGCTATTGGTCTCAATGCTTTCCTTATAATACCAACAAATATTCTCCTTATGAGAAACATATTTGCGCTTCAAATGCTGCATTACTTCACATGGAGCCTTTAATTGGACAAAACTCCATTGTGGTTAGATCTTTGCTTCCATTGAAATCTTGGCTTAAGATGCCAGCTGATGAATTGTCAGGTACTCAAATTCATGGCAAATTGCTTGCTTGGAAATGGTACATAAACTCCAGAGAGCTAACAGGCACCAGAGAACCAGCCCTCCTCACTGAGGAGGTCTCCAAAATGAAGATAGACCCACCGACACAAATTATCAAAAGCTGAAGGGAATTTGTTAACTTAGTGGTGGAGGGGCCTAAACATAAACCCTCATTAAAAATTGCCTGGTTTACAGACAGATCAGCCTCCATGACCAGTGACCTGACCAAATGGAGAGCAGCAGCTTTCAAACCTGCAACATATCAAGCCTTGATATCGGAAGGTAAATCCAAATCAGCTCAGCATGCAGAATTGATTACAGCATACCTAGCAATTGAACACTTAGTCCAGAATAGAGACCATCTTATATAATAAAAGTGTAATATGCTAAGTGGCCAAAAGATCAGTTGACCAGTTGCTATGATGCACACTGACCACCAGGGGGCAGATGCTCCAACTGGCAGGTTAGCTTGATGCTGGGATCCAGCGGATTGGGACTGGGCAAGAGGGCTGGACATGACCTGGAGCCCTCCTGTGGTACCTCCCCAGCCAGCCAGCCCCTGTTGGCTCCGATCAGGACTAGGCAAGATGACCCTGATCGGTCCTGATTGCTGGCCAGGCCGAGGGATCCCATCTGTGCACAAATTCGTGCACCGGGACTCTAGTAAAGTATATATTTCTATAGATTCATGGGCAGTTTATAAAGGCTTAGTAGAATGGTCAGGATGGAAAAACAGGATTACACTATTAATGGAAGAGATCTTTGGTCTAAGGCAGTGATGGCGAACCTATGACACGTGTGTCAGCACTGACACGCGTAGCCATTTCTGATGACACGCGGCCACATGCCGAGGATGAAACATTTGCTGCTCCTGAGGATGAAACATTTGCGACTAGAGTCTTGGAGTTAGTTTTGTCCTCAAAGTGACACACTACCCGAGTTATGCTCAGTTTCTTTTTTTTTAATTTTTATTGAGGTATTATATCTGTACATATCTTACCATTATATGCTCAGTTTCTTGTCGAAGTTTGACACAACAAGCTCAAAAGGTTGCCCATCACTGGTCTAAGGAATAATGGCTTAAAATAAATGAATTCACTAATAACATAAGTATTTACTGCACACTAGTACACAGGATCCCTCACCTACAACACTTGGTAATTCAATAGCTGATCAATTAGTGAAGGGACTCAAACCAGATCAAGAAGTTACTATTATAGATCAATCCCATACATATAGTTTGAAACTAAACTTAAAGAAGGATCAGGATACAGGACAATATTATATACCTCCATTCCAAAAATTAAGTTAAAAAAGGAATATGACACTTATGTACACATTCCACAAAATCAGACATATTTTTACACCCCAATTTATCGAACAAATAGATACATTATTAGGTACTCCAAAGTTAGTTACATCCGATCAGGGAACACATTTTACTAGTTCTAAAGTAAAAGATTTTGCAAAAAAGATGGAATATTAATTGGACATATCACCTGCCTTATAACCCTACTGCAGCAAGTATACTTGAAAGATATAATGGCCTACTTAAAGCTAAATGTAGTATTCTTCCAATTGACAATAAATATCATGATCTTCAATCTTTACTAAATAATGCCTGGGCACTTAACAATCACCCAAGAGCTAACACATTAACACCAATAGAAGAATTATTACTTCCACATATAGAAGACACTGAACAAACCAATCTTACCCAGGTCACACTAAATCAACACCATATAAAGTCATAGCCAAGTCAGGTAAGGACTCCTCTCTCTCTCTCTCAACAAAAAAATAATTTACAATGTGGGAAGAAATACTGTGTGGACAATTAATTCTTTTGGCAAATTACAACAAATCAAACTAGATAATACTTCCCCTAGACCCGTGGTCGGCAAACTGCGGCTTGTGAGCCACATGCAGCTCTTTGGCCCCTTGAGTGTGGCTCTTCCACAAAATACCATGGCCTGGGCTAGTCTATTTTGAAGAAGTGGCATTAGAAGAAGTTTAAGTTTAAAAAATTTGGCTCTCAAAAGAAATTTCAATTTTTGTACTGTTGATATTTGACTCTATTGGTTAATGAGTTTGTCGACCACTGCCCTAGACAATAATGTGTAATATAGTCTCCCTTCTACTTTTCTTTTCTTTTTAACTTTTTTTAATTTAATAAATCTTTATTGTTCAGATTATTACAATAGTTTCTCCTTTCCCCCCCCTCCCATAGATCCCCTCCACCCGGTTCCCACCCCACCTTCTGCCCTTACCTCCCCGCCATTGTCCTCATCCATAGGTGTACAATTTTTGTCCAGTCTCTTCCTGAACCCCCAATCCCCTTTCCCCCTGAGAATAATCAGTCCACTCCCTTTCTATGCCCCTGATTCTATTATATTCGCCAGTTTATTCTGTTCCTCAGATTTTTAATTCACTTGATTTTTGGGTTCACTTGTTGATAGATATGTATTTGTTGTTCATAATTTTTATCTTTATTTTTTCTTCTTCCTCTTCTTAAAGAATACCTTTCAGCATTTCATATAATACTGGTTTGGTGGTGATGAACTCCTTTAGCTTTTTCTTATCTGTGAAGCTCTTTATCTGACCTTCAATTCTGAATGAGAGCTTTGCTGGGTTGTCAGGGCCAGCCTGACAGGTTGAACCAGGCTGAGGTAGGGAGGTGGGAATTGAGAAAAGAAAGAAAGACAGGACAGCGGGTTCCGGAGGGCAGCGAGTCTTCGAGAGACTGCTGCAACTTTTATTTACTACCAATGCCTTTTATACACAAATACAGAATAGGAGGTCAACAAAGAGGAATGTACTCTCTGTTCTTCTTAATCTCTAAGAGAAGTCGGTAAATATCTACAGACTTTTGATAAGGTATGAATGGTCACTCTATTCTGCTCATCTGCTGACAATAGGAATGTGCCATCAAAACAAGTTAGATTGAAACAAGTCAGAGGACACTGTGTGGGCTTACACCCGGTCTCCAACAGTCTGCCCTTTTCTATTTAATTTTGTGCTACTAATATTAAAACAATTGCAAACAATGCCAATGCAAAACTAAACTACATTACATGTTATCATTTTCAAAACTTGAATGTTTAAGAGAAAAACTCTGGCTATTAAATAATAACAAAACAATAAGAGAAATCAAAACTATGTACATGTTAACATTTTTAGCTACTAAATGAAAGAAAGTCTCTTTTGCTGCTGGTGTACATCTACTCAGAGTCCTTGGACTTGGCTGCGCAAGACTTTGCAGAAGACTGGCAGCTAACAGGTATTAGCATGAGTAGGAACATGGTTGAAGAAGTAGCTTCAACTTCTTGCTTTTCCACATTCTGGTGTACTTCAGTTGTTAACTTCTTCACATGACTCTATGTTGGCACCTCAGTCCCTTGTGTAGCTTTCAGTTTTCTTCTTCTGCTTTGCTGTCATCAGGGCAGTACTTAGTCCTTTTGTGTGAAGGGACACAGGAGATTGTCTGAGTCCATTGTGGTGACACACGTAAATGCTCTGGTACCCAAATTGACTGCATTGCTCCTTCTGGAAAGATATAAAATATAACCTCTTCCCCACATTATAACTAAATCTGATAAAACTCTTCTCTGGTTTATGCTTCGTTCCACCTAGCTGACTCAGTGGAGGCTATTGTACAGGAGGCCTGATGCCTTTCACCTGCTGTATGATTATCTGTATCACAATTCATTTTTTTATTTAAAGTAAAAAAGCATGACTGAGCTTCTCTTGAGGTGATACATTTCTTTTAATGTGGTAGTTAATACTATTCCCTGTGTTAGAAATAAGGCAAGCCCATAAGCCAGGGATCCCAGTAGAATATAAAACATTAAATATTTTGACTTTTTATACAAGGGTGTGCACACATGATCTGGAAGTACGCACACCGACCTTCCTTGCCTTTGGTCCTGGGCAACCTGTAGTAATGCACAGGTGCTGACTGCTAGCAAGGCAAGGCATCTTCACTACTTTTATTTCTGGACTATTTCTCCTCTGTTCTTGTGGGCCACTGCCTATTCTGTGGATGGAACAGTTCTATCAGGTCCTCTCTGGGATCCGTTGTTGCAGGAATCTACATTGGCTTTTCTGGAAATATACAAACATATTCTAGACCAAAGGTTAATAAAGAAATATTTCTATAAGTTTGACTTAGGATCCTTTTTCATTTTTTGTCCAAATAATTTTCCTTTGGCTTATTTTGACACCATGTGTGTTTTTTCATGGGTGTCTTACTGTGAGTATTACAAATGAAAATTAATATTTAAAGATAAAAAAATTTTTAGATGTAATTTACTTTTAGGATATTTTTCCTTACATAATATTCTTCCACTATCCCCCCATTTTTTATTTAATTATTAGGAGGCTTTAGGAAAAATTGTATAATGCAGTCTTAATAATTTTAAATTTTAATTTTTTGTACAAAAATATGACTGCTTTAGGTTCATTGCTAATTAAGCAATATTAGCATGAGATGAACTATTCACTTATTTCAATTAGCCAATTTAAATTAATCTGAAAACTTGACTACTATTTTACTGTCAAATTTGATACTCTAATAACAATCTTAGTTTACCCTGTAAATATTAATGGAAAGGACTATTTTGCATCCTTGAGAAAGCCCTGAGCATTCCTGGTGTTAGGCTGGATTTAGATATAGGGCAGCTGCTGCCGGCCAAGTCTGTTTGTTGCCTGGGTCCTGATCTGAGCTGGGACAAGTCTCTGTATGTTTCCTGGGTCCCAATATGAGCTGGGCATGGGAAGCGTGAAGCAGTCATGGGGCAGGAGACCTCCCTCATAAGAGGCTAGAGTTCAGGCCCCTGTAATGTTGGGGGGGTGAGGTTCTGTGCCCCACCTCTGTTGACCCACAAGTTCTCTCCTGATGGCCCCTCTGCGACTGTGCCTGTCTTAGGTTGTTCCTTCCCTGAGGAATCTTACCCATCTCTGGCTAACCAGCCATTGCGGGGGCCTGATGCGGCGGGGATCTCCCTTTTCCGTGGCCAGCACAGAGAGAGATGAAACTGGTTCTTGATAGAGGCGTCCAGGGATTGAGAAATAAAGAAATAAAGAGAGAAACAGAAGTAGATGCAAGCTGGGTCCCGGGTGGGTCGCTGACCTCTTCTGCTGGAGAGACAGACGACTCCCTGAGCCACGCAGCACATTTATTTATACTCCCATATACAAGGGGGTTTCACCGGAAAACTTAAGATTAAAGGAGTTTGGGAGGGCCCAGGTCTATTTCATGTCCTCTTTTCTGGTGCTAGACTGGTTCCACATCTCAAAGCCCTCTTCCAGAACCTAGACAAAGGTAAGCCAGGAAATGACAACACCTCCACACTCCTGGGGCGGGGTGCAACTGACATGACTCTGTCAAATATCTTGGGCTCAGCAATCTAAAGAATGTCCATGTGTCTTCCCAGGGGGCCCTCTACAAGCCATCCTCCGGGGCCAAGCAGGGTGATGTGAGGTTCAGTTCTGTCTCCTTGGTAGCCTATGCCCCCATGGCCTCCACGCCCAGCACCTGCCTTGGGATACCCTCACCTGCTGGCGGGGCCCCGTCATTGATCACATATCTTGGGGAACCCAGGTTTCTTCTCCTGGGAGGACCCAGCTCACACCATTGGGCGAGAGACAGATCTATGGTACCAGCCACTATGAGGCTTCAACCTCAGCATGAATAGAGAGCTCAGGCAACAGTAGGAGGGGCTCTCTTGGCAAAAAGAGCAAGAGAGGCCAATATAGAATGCTCAAGTGCCTTCTCAAGGCCTTAATTCCTTCTATGTCCTTTTAAAATTGCTGCCAAACATTTAAAGAATTAGTCTGTAAGTTTGTTTGGGATAATTGTACAATATGTTGTTGTAAAATACTAAAAATTGTAATGAAATTGTAGAATAGTATCATGCAAGGATATTTCTTTCTCTAAGCCATGGCAATTCACTTTCAAACTGGAAGAAATGTTGAGTTACTTCGTTTTGCCTTTCTTAAGAGGTCAAAACCTTTATAACATTTAAAATATATTTATTAATTTTTATTTGATAACGCTTTCTATGTAATTTCAAGTATATTAGATCTGTTAAATTTAAAAAGATTTCCTTTAAGAAGAGAGAATAAATTTCCTGTGTTACTCCGGGCGCCCTTGGAGCTTTCCAAGAATTATCTCTGTTAAGGCCTTGAAATTTTAACATAGAAAAAAAACTATCAAATATATCTATATATATCTATATATGATTTAAATATTATAATACCTTTTATAATTACCTATGGTATCAATTAGATTTTAAACTGTTATTAAAGAAAATACATTTTTATTTTCTCAAAAATAAGTTCTTATATTTTACAAGACATAATCAATCAATAGCTTTAATTCTGTCCTCTAGATTTTTTATGAGGCAAATTTAAACTTCACCTTTTATTTTCCAGTAGCTCTGTTGGGGGAAGGGCATCTACCCCTTCCTCTATTAACAAAGGACGTAGCCAGTTACCTGGGTTACTTAGATCTTTATAATCAATACATTATTTATCTATATTTTAACAGTTTCTTTGAGATTCTAGAGTCAATTATAATTATTTTAAAGCATTTACTTTGGATAAATTCTATGAAAGAGATAAATTTACTTATATTCTTGAAGGCTTTAAAAGTTAACCTTTTAACACCCTTTATTAGTATTTTAAAAACAACTCTTTATTATGGAAATGCAAATCCTGCTGCTGGAATTAGTTTGAATTTCTTTTAAGAGGATTTTTTCTCCGTTTTTCTTAAGAAAAAGAACCAGTTCTGGGTTTTTTATTTTCTATAGCTTTTGCAGAGAGATTTCAGCTGAAGACAATCTAAATGTCTGAAATCAGACTATACACGCATTCTGTCTTATAGCTTAGTTCTCTCCCCACTAGTATAGAAATTCCAGACCCATTTCTAAATTTTTAAGACTTTTTCATGGCGAGAAAGGAAACTTTAAATTTGTATACTGGGAGAGTGGGAGTCCATATTGGATCGTCACGTGTCTCTCTCTTCCCCCACATCCTGCTTACTTAGGGGGAAACATTAGTAACGGATCTGGCCGCATTTCTTTTCATGCTTAATAGATGAAAACAGATCTCAAAACTTTTCTTTCTTTTTTGCTTTCTGAAGTAACAGCTAACACCCAATTTGGCCAAGACTTGCATCTCCCTGCAAGTTCTTTTATAATTCTTAAATGTAACTTTAAGTAATCTCATTGCAAGTAATCTTATTGTGGGAGAGCAGATAGCCCTGCTCTCTCCTGCCACCTTTGAATCTCTCCTCACTTGAGGCAGTTTCAGAAGTGGAGTTTCACTTATTACAGATTTTAAATTCCATACACAAACTAAGATTCTAATTTGAACAAGAAACAACATTATTCTGTGATCACATAGACTTCAACATTTGCCTCTAAAGGGCATTTTCTCTAAACTCTACTTGTCCCATGCTTTACTCCTGACTATCAATAAATTGCTCCTTACTTACCTTGAGGAGTTCCTCACCGTCTGCTTCCCAAGTCCTCAGGAGCCTGTTCGTGGCGCCAATTTGTCAGGGCCAGCCTGACAGGTTGAACCGGGCTGAGGTAGGGAGGTGGGAATTGAGAAAAGAAAGAAAGACAGGACAGCGGGTTCGGGAGGGCGGCGGGTCTTTGAGAGACTGCAGCAAATTTTATTGACTACCAATGCCTTTTATACACAAATACAGAATAGGAGGTCAACAAAGAGGAATGTACTCTCTGTTCTTCTTAATCTCTTAGAGAAGTCAGGAGACCAAGTTCTTGGTAAATATTTACAGACTTTTGATAAGCTATGAATGGTCACTCTATTCTGCTCATCTGCTGACAATAGGAATGTGCCATCAAAACAAGTTAGATTGAAACAAGTCAGGGGACACTGTGTGGGCTTACACCAGGTCTCCAACACTGGGTAGAGTAATCTTGATTGTAGGTTCTTGCTATTCATCACTTGGAATATTTCTTGCCACTCCCATCTGGCCTGCATAGTTTCTGTTGAGCAATCAGCTGACATTCGTATGGGTTCTCCCTTGTAGGTAATTAACTGTTTTTCTCTTGCTGCTTTTAAGATTTTCTCTTTGTCTTTTGCTCTTGGCATTTTAATTATGATGTGTCTTGGTGTGGTCCTCTTTGGATTCCTTTTGATTGGGGTTCTGTGCGCTTCCTGGACTTGTAAGTCTATTTCTTTCACCAGGTGGGGGAAGTTTTCAGTCATTATTTCTTGAAATAGGTTTTCAGTATCTTGCTCTCTCTCTTCTTCTGGCACCCCCATAATTCTGATGTTGGTACGCTTTAAGTTGTCCCAGAGGCTCCTTACACTATCTTCAACTTTTTGGATACTTTTTTCTTTTTGCTTTTCTGGTTGAGTGTTTTTTGCTTCTTTGAATTTCAAATCTTTGACTTGATTCTTGCGTTCCTCTAGTTGGGTCTCTGTATAATATTTTTTATTTCGGTCAGTGTATGTGTAATTTCTAGTTGGTCCTTTTTCATATCCTCAAGGGTCTGGCTAAATTTATTGGCATTTTCTAGGAAGTTCTTGAAAAACCTTATAACCGTGGTTTTGAATTCTATATCCAGATGTTTGTTTTCCTCCATTCTTTTGTTTGTGATCTGTTACTTTGTCTCCACATTTTGGCTGCTTCCTGAGTTGGTAGGGTAGCTTTGTGTGATCTGTTACTTTGTCTCCACATTTTGGCTGCTTCCTGAGTTGGTAGGGTAGCTTTGTGTGCTGGTTTCCTATATGGCCCAGTGGGTGAGCCTCCTCTGTCACCTGAGGTGGACACTCTTGGTGCTCCCCTTTGTGGGCTGTGTGCACAGCCTTGTTGTAGTTAAGTATCGTTGCTGGTATCACTGGGAGGAATTGACCTCCAGGCCAACTGGCTATGTATATCAACTGTGTCTATGTCAGGAGACCCGTGCTGGAGACAGCCTTAGAGGACCAGACTTGCAAAATTGCAAAAGCCTCTGTGCTCAGCTTGGATGGGGCGGAGTCTCAGGGCTGAGCAGACAGTCTTGCCTTCCTGTCAGCCCTGCCCTTGTGCATGCGCCTCTAGACCTCTGCCTTCCACAGCTCCCCTGAATTTCTGCCTGACAGTCCAGATTCCCCCAGGCTCAACCAGAAATGGGGTTCAGTGCAGGGGGAACTGGGGTTCAGTGCAGTCAGGAGCTTCTGACTTTCTTCCGCTAAGGAAAGCTAGTGGGAACCTCAGCAGTCTGTCTTCTCTGTGAACACTCGCAGCCGCGCGCCTCCAGACCCCTGCCCGTTATGGCTTCTCTGAGTCTCCGAGTCTCCGAGTCTCCTCCGTGCGCCTTTCTCTCTACCTGACAGTCCAGACTCTCCCCGTATGAGCCTGGGTCCATGGGTTTTCACCCAGAACAGGGGTTCAGTGCAGTCAGAATTGGGGTTCAGTGCAGTTGGGGGCTTCCTTCCCTCTTCCATCAGAGAAGGCCAGCCAGGCCCTCAGCTGCCCTTCCTCTCTGCACGCGTGTCTCCGTACCTCCACCCTTTGCAGCTCCTCTGATTCTTCGTGTGTTTTCCTCTTTCCTTCTAGTTGTAGAATTTCCACTCAGCCAGCTTTCCTGTGGTTCTGGATGATGTCAGTTCTGTCTTTTAGTTGTAGTTTTGAAATTGTTGTGTGAGGCAGCAGTTTAGGTGTTTACCTATGCCACCATCTTGGTTTCTCCCCTTCTACTTTTCTTACTGCTGATTTCATGTAAACATCAATCCCCTCTTATTAATGGAACATGGCTGGAACCCCTAAGACAGTGGTTCTCAACCTTCCTAATGGCGCGACATAAAGTTATTTTCGTTGCTGCTTCATAACTGTAATTTTGCCATGGTTATGAATCATAATGTAAATATCTGTGTTTTCCGATGGTCTTAGGCGACCCCTATGAAAGGGTTGTTTGAACCCCAAAGGGATCGTGACCCACAGGTTGTGAACTTCTGCCCTAAGAGAAAAAAATAATGAACCTCTTTCCCCTAAACTTGGACAGGCAGTAACTAGTCCAGTTAGGTAGACATTTCAGATGACTCTTGATAGTATCCAGTGGTCAGTGTGAGACCATACCAGATTACAACTCTTCACATCCATAAGTAACACACTCAGGGAGCAGACTCAGTGAGCACCAAAACCCCACTGAAGCAAGTCCTTCTCCATACGGGTGTCTCCAGCACAGCAGGTCTTCTATTGTAGACACAGCTGGTCCTCACAGACAGTTGGCCTGGAGATCAATTCCTCCCAGTGATACCAACAGCAATCAAGGCTTAACTACAACAAGACTGTGCACACAGCCCACAAAGGGGTGCACCAAGAGTGTCCACCTCAGGTGATTGGGGAGTCTGAGACACTGAGCCCTATAGGACACCTAGCACACAAGTCCACTCTATCAACACAGGGAAGTAGCCAAAATGTGGAGACAAAGAAACAGGTCACAAATGAAAGAAATGGAGGGAAGCAAACTACTGGATATAGAGTTCAATATTATAGCTACTGGATATAGAGTTCAAAAGCACAGTTACTCAAGAATCTTCTAGAAACCTCTGAGGAACTTAGTGAGACCTTCAAGGATCTTAGTGAGAATGCAAAAAAAAAAAAAAAAAATGTAAAAGGACCAGTCAGAAATTAAGCATACACTAAATGACATAAAGAATAATATACAGAAATTCAACAGTGGACTAGAGGATCCCAAGAACCAAGGCAAAGATTTGAAATATGAGGAAACAAAAACACCCAACCAGAAAAGCAAAGATAAAAAGGAATAAAAAAAATATGAAGATAGTGTAAGGAGCCTCTGGGACAACTTCAAAGGTACGAACATCCAAATTATGGGAGTGCCAGAAGAAGAGAGAGAGAAAGATATTGAAAACCTATTTGAAGAAATAATGACTGAAAATTTCCCCTACTTGGTGAAAGAAATAGACCTACAAGTCCAGGAAGCACAGAGAAACCCAAACAACAGGAATCCAAAGAGGACCACACCAAGACACATCATAATTAAAATGCCAAGGGCAAAAGACAAAGAGAGAATATTAAAAGCAGCAAGAGAAAAACAGTTATTTACCTACAAGGGAGTACCCATATGACTGTCAGCTGATTGCTCAACAGAAACTATGCAGGCCAGAAGGGAGTGGCAAGAAATATTCCAAGTGATGAATAGCAAGAACCTACAATCAAGAATACTCTACCCAGCAAAGCTATAATTTAGAATTGAAAGTCAGATAAAGAGCTTCACAGAAAAGAAAAAGCTAGAGTTCATCACCACCAAACCAGTATTATATGAAATGCTGACGGGTATTCTTTAAGAAGAGGAAGAAGAAGAAAAAGGTAAAGGTAAAAATTATGAACAACAAAATGACAACAAATACATATCTACCAACAAGTGAATCTAAAAATCAAGTGAATAAAAAATGTGATGAACAGAATAAACTGGTGAATATAATAGAATCAGCGACATATAAAGGGTGTGGACTGATAATTCTCAGGGGGAAGGGGGTGTGGGTGGTGCAAGAAGAGATTGGACCAAAATTGTATACCTATGGAGGAGGACAGTGGTAGGGGTAAGGGCATGGGGTACGGTGGGAACCGGGTGGAAGGGATTTATGGGGGGGGAAAAAGAGGAACAGCTGTAATAATGTGAACAATAAAGATTTATATTTTTTTTAAAAAAAGGGCTGAAACGCATGCAAGATATACTTGGGGATCCTGAGCTGCTGTGCTCAGCCCTTGGTTGGAAGACACCTGCTGCCATATCTTGAGGCTCTAGGACACTTTTATTCACTTAAGTCATTGGTGGGGTTTCTAGCTGGGCCCTGGGCAGTTGACAAAACTACATTACCCAGAAGGCACTGCATATCTGTGGGCGGAGCAAAGGGCATTTTGGTGTCTGCGCATCCAGTTAAGGCAGGACTTCTGCCTTCCTCCTCCTGGAGGGCATTTTTACTTTTTCCGCTCTTTGTTCACAGAGTCACAGGCTTCAGGGCACTGGACTGAGTAGGAGGAGTCCTGGGAGGCAGCTGCCTGCTGTGCAGGGTGTGTCTGAGGCTCCTTGAGCCCCAACAGACCGAGATTGGCGTCACCCTGCCTCCCGGATCCTCTCTGCTCACAGCGTTCCCGCAGCCTGACCCCACTGAACCCTCCAGCCTTGGGGAGCGGCGCCTCTCAGGTCCTGCTGCCCAGGTCCCAGCGTTCAGAATGGTAAGTCCCTCCTGGGTGACACATGGTTGATGGGAGAAGAGGGTGAAAGGCTGCAGTGCCACCTTGTAAGGACATGATGCTGCGACTGAGCAGGGAGCATTGGGAAATCCAGGCCTGTTTAAGTGTTATGGCAAACAAAGAAGACGAGGTGTAGTTTTGCAGGAGGAGTTTTCCTTTCACTCTCAGAAAGCTGGGGCCATAGATGGTTGTGAAAAAAAGAGGGACATTTTCCGAGGTAGGGTTCTAACTTTCCCTAACATTGCTCAGAGGAAGAACAGACTAGAAGACAGAGGACAACAGCTGTGGACAGGAAGGGGAAGTCCTGTAAATGATAAGGTAACTGGAAGAGTGAGCACTGAGGACTGAGCCCTGAGATAATACAGACATCTGGAGGGCACCTGGCCTCTGGGCTGGGCAAGGGTCCTGGGCAGCCTGAGCCCATAGAGCCTGGTGGTTGCCAGGCTGTCAACAGACCATTATCTTTCCACAAATTCCTGCGAATGCAGAATCGATCAGGTGTACGGGTTTGTGGAGCTTATTTCAGGGCCTCACACACTTGTGGCCCCTGCGATAGTAGAGTTCTGGGACTGTCAGCCACTGTTGTATCCCGTGGACCTGGGGACTTTGAACAGACACTGAGCCCAGACTCCTAAGGCCAGGAGGAGGGCTTCATGATGTGGACCTTGTTTCTGGCAACCAGTGTAGTGAGTGTGAGGTCCTCCAGGACATAGGTTCCAGAATGTGCCAAGGCTTGGAGTGAAGAGTGAGCTGAATCAGCAAAGTGCAGGTATGTTTTTTAAAATACATGTATATTTTTTATTGATATTAGATGTAGAAAGGAAAGGGGAGGGAGAGAGACCCAGAAACAGAAATCAGCATGAAATAAGGATTGTTTGCCAACTGCACAACTCCTGCTGTGGATCCAGTCCACAACCCAGGCATGTGACCTTACCAGTGCATGGAAATATGTTCAGCCAACTGAGACACATCAGCCAGGAGTGTAGATCACTTTAATACAGGGGATCATGGCCAGGTAGGTAATGGTAGCAGCTCAGAAGGGACAGTGTGAGCCTGAGGACTATCTTTCTTGCTGGGGCCACTGTTTTGGGGAATTGCGTGTCACAACACAGCTTAGGGACAGAAGTTGTCCTGTAGAGCATGGGGGAGAGATAATCGTTTTGCAGTGACCGATACCTTTAAAAGATGAGTGGACCTGGGATTAATTGGAGGCTGGAGAATAATTCAAACAAGATGAGACTAGGACTGGTATATATCAACTTTTCTAAACTCTCACCAGAATTTTGTTGTGACCCTTGCTGTGGCCTGGCAGTGGGGAGTTGCAGCCCGTCTTGTGGATTAGCTTAGAAGCTTGAGTGGTCATCTGTGAGACTCACTGGCCATGGTGCAGAGGGCCATCGGCGCTGGGACTTGAGTGACGTTGAAGTGAGATATGTTGGCTGTGACGAGTGAAGGGACATCAAGTACAGCACCACTGGATTCTGGGTACCTGAGATCTGATTATGGTTCCTTATAGCTTATACTGAAAAAAAAATGACATGGATAGAAGCCTTCATAGCAGGATTCAAGGCTGCCTCTGAGAGTGTAAGCTATCATGGTCTGGGAAGTACTTCATCCTGTTTAAACTTGGCAAGCATTCTCTGGACCATACATCCTGGGTAATAACTAAGAGGTCAAGGAGAGGTCCATGGTGGCTGGTGCAGGTGTGAGAGAAATTTGGTAGAAAGAATGATGAGCACTTGGAGAGGGAGTGTGAATTCATGGCCATAGTTCCCTGACATTGACATAAGAGTGAATCGAGGGTGATTCTATTTCTGGTGGTGTCTGGATGATACAATAAGGTGAATTTTAGGGTAATTGCCTGAAAGGGGGTGTTTTGGCAATATGTGCCAGGTATAGAGCTTAGATGCCTTTTATTTACCCACCTGCCTTTTGTTATTGGAGGCTAACACACTGATTGTTAGGAATGAGGTAGCATACATCAGTGTTACCGGGGCTTGAAATCTCCACTGTAATGGGTACGGGAGAAGGAAAACAAAGAAATGATTAAGGGTGTGGTAATCTATAATTTTGGAAAATAAGGTAATAAGGAAATAACCATTCCTCATCATGGGAAATTTGTTTTACCTTTGAAGTTATGCCTCTGGGAAGGAAGCTGTGTGAGATAAGTCTTGTTCAAAGAACTATGTGCAGCAGGTAGTGCAAAGCGATGGCCTCAGTACTTTGGGATTGTTTGTGAGGGTGAAGTGTGATGCCACATTTTTGGTGTCTTTGAGGAACAATCTGAGGAACTACAAAGGTATTGCCTGAGAAGAGCAGTATCAGATCACTCACACTCTCTTTATGGCCAACAATCTCTTCCTACACTGTGTTCTTGACACCCACTCTATTGTTAAGAGGAAGTGTGGTGTACATGTGAAGCCCAGAGCTCAGTTATCTTCTATCTGCTGAACTGCCTTTATTGTTGTGGGAAGACAAAATATCAGTAGAAATATAAGAAGACAGTGACTTACATGGGATGAATCCCTGGTATCTTCTCTGGTGTGTAGACTGGAGAGAGCAGATGGATATGGAGGGTGGGGAGTATGACAGACTTAAGAGTGAATCTGATTTTGGGCTGTTCTGTCCCCATATGACAGGATATGAACTTTGAGGACGTGGCCATTGCCTTCTCTGAGGAGCAATGGGGGCTTCTTGATGAGGCTCAGAGACTTCTCTACCGCGATGTGATGCTGGAAGTTTTTACACTTGTATCATCTGTAGGTAAGACCTTCACATCTCTCCTAGTGTCCTGAGGTGATGTCCTCTCTTCCTAGATTCTCCACCTGTAGTTTTCTCTCTCCCACAGTCAGTCCAGCAACTCTGCTAATTCGCCCATTTTCTTGTCAAATGTGCTGTGGCTGCCAGAGCAGAGCTGTGTGGAGAGAGTTGACACCCATTGTCTCAAAAAGTACAGGAAGTCTGTGAATCAGCAGTTTTACAGACAGCTTATGGGTTCTCCTTGTTCTTTCTATTCTTGGGAGCTTCCCTAAGTCCACATCCATGACTTCCTCTTCTGCCCCCTTCCTTTAGCTAAAGGTTCTTTGTGACCACCTGTGCCATGTTGTGGTCTTTAATTACATGAGCCATGGCTGTGCTTGTAAGACCTCCTTCAATTGTCATTTGTATTATTTTTTTCCCTACTTGCTATTGCATGCCCAATTGCTCTGGGCTAGTACTGGCTACTCACTTCTGCCATCTTTTATTAATACTCAGAATGTTTAGTTTTTATATATTTCTAGAGGAGGAGGTGCAGAGATAACCCTGCTTTTTTTTTTTTTTTACGGAATGAACATGCAAGATGATCTCAAAGGAGGCCTGGCCCTGCTGATGGCAATTGAGGCAAAAGTATGGCATAAGGGTATTGTTCCTATCATACCAGGAACCTGCTCATGTCCAACGGAGTTTAGGTGCAGGTACCACTGGCCACACTACATTTGTACCTTTTCTTTCCCATACTTGACATTTTGCTGACATGTCATTTTATCTGTGACCAGCTGGATTTTGTCTACCTTCACCTTTGTAGCCTTTCATCAACTGTTCCTCCTCATTGCTGCCTCTGCTCTATTCTCCGACATGGACCTGAACATGTGTTACGAGGTGCACATACATGCTTAATTGGTCCTCAGCCACCAACAACATGTTTATTGAATTTTAATTGAAATAAGATGTGACCAACCTTCTGCACAGCATTCCCATGTCACCAGCAGACAAGCCCTGCTGAATGCTGTTAGCAGAATAATGAGCTGGAGATGCTGTTTCTCTTTCATGTGGTGCTTGCTATGCTTGTGTCATATTTCTGTTGAGGTCTTCCTTATTTTGTGATCTTCAATGGAACGGACTTCACAGCAGCCTCTTATTAATCCTTCCCACAGTTGTTGTTTTTTCATACAATTGTATGGAACCCATGTGTTATGTGCAGCACACTTTTTTAAAGGGACTTCCACCTGACACCACAGTCAACATTTATGTCCTCACCATTTTTCCCTTTTCAGGTTGTTGGCATAAAACCAATGGTGAGGAGTCCAATTCTGATCAGAGTGTTTCTGTACAAGCAGAGTCACAGGTCAGGGCTTCTAAGACAGCCCCAGCAACCCAGAAGAACCATCTCTATAAGCGGTGTTTCTCAGTGTTAAAAGATATTTTGTACTTAACTGAGTTACAAGCAGCATACTTTGAGCAGAAAGCCTTCATCGGTGACATATGTGTGAGAGGCTTCTGCTGCAGTGCAAACCCTCAGGAGCAACAGAGGGGTGCCAGTGGAGAGAAGCCCTGGAATGAAGATATGGACAGCGCCTCCAGTAGGGAGGCTGAGGAAAACCTCCCATCCATCTCAGAGCTTCTCCAGCATCAGGGCACTTTTCAAACTGAGGAGCCACACTGTGGTAGTGAGATTTCACAGGAATTTGTCAGTGGAAAAAGTCATCATAAGTGGGGTGAAAGTAAAAAAGCTGCCAGCTACAACCAGAAAGTTGTTCAATGTCAGGGTGTCTGTTCTGGAATAGTGAATTATGAGTGTAACAAGAGTGGGAGTATTTGTAGACATACCTTTAACCTCAATAGACATAGGAGAGTTCACAGTGGAGAAAATCCCCATGAGTGTACTGATTGTGGGAAGTTCATCAGTGAAAGCACTGATCTTGATAAAAACCACAGATTTCACAATAGAGAAAAGCCTTATGAATGTAGTGATTGTGGGGAGTACTTTAGTACAAAGGTTACCCTCAATCAACACCACCGAGTTCACACTGGAGAAAAGCCATATCAGTGTGGTGATTGTGGGAAGTCCTTTAGACAAAGTGCTGCCCTCAGACGACACCACAGAGTTCACTCTGGAGAAAAGCCATATCAGTGTAGTGATTGTGGGAAGTTGTTCAGTCAACAGTCTTCGTTCACTCAACACCACAGAGTTCACACTGGAGAAAAGCCATATCAGTGTAGTGATTGTGGGAAGTCCTTTAGTCAGAAGTATTTGTTCATTAAACACCACAGAGTTCACACTGGAGAAAAGCCTTATGAGTGTAGTGATTGTGGGAAGTCCTTTAGTCAAAAGTTTGCCCTCATTCAACACCACAGAGTTCACACTGGAGAAAAGCCATATCAGTGTAGTGATTGTGGGATGTCCTTTAGTCAAAAGTCTTCCTTCATTAAACACCATAGAGTTCACTCAGGAGAAAAGCCATATCAGTGTAGTGATTGTGGGAAGTCCTTTAGTCAAAAGTTTTCCTTCACTCAACACCACAGAGTTCACACTGGAGAAAAGCCTTATGAGTGCAGTGATTGTGGAAAGTCCTTCAGTCGAAAGTCTTCCTTCACTGAACACCACAGAGTTCACACTGGAGAAAAGCCTTATGAGTGCAGTGATTGTGGGAAGTTCTTTAGACAAAGTGCTGCCTTCAGTCGACACCACAGAATTCACTCTGGAGAAAAATTTTAGGAGTGTAGTGATTGTGGGCAGTCCTTCAGTGATAGGTCTAACCTCAGTAAAAACCATTGTGTTCACACTGGAGAAAAGCTTTAAATGGACAGGGAGTATTTTATCTTCCTCACTGAGGATAACAACACTGAAGAAGAAGGTTTTAGACCCTTTTACCTGAATATAAACCTCTTTTTGTCAGAACATACACTCTACTAGATTTCTCATAAGTTTCAGCTACAAGTAGGGCTTTAAAGAGCTGCATTGTACTTGCTAACCTACTCCGGCCTACAAGCCTACTGATGTCACTGGGAGTATTTGTGCAGAAGCTATTTCACCTCTACCACCTGCCTCATCTGAAGAGTATGTGGCATTCACAATCCCTGCATGTTCAGGAGTTGTGCTTGAGAAAAGTACGAATACTCTGCGCTCCTGGCTGGATCTTCATTCCTTTTTCTATGACTGGAGGATTGATCTGAACCAGGTTTCGTCACGGTCACCTTTCCTTAGCTAAGAAGTGCTTCGTCTGTTAGGGACATTGTGCTTCTCACATCATGTTGTGATGAATTGTTTCAGGTTCCAATCCACTAACATGCAAACCTCTTGCTGTCCTTTGCTCTGGTTTATGATCTTTTTGTAAAGGTGTTTGTTTGTTTTTTCTTTTGTATCATTAGTTTTGTTGGTTCTATTCACTCCCTGGGATGATTGAAAGAAAACTTGTGATCTGTCAGCATGTAGAGCTAAACAAATGTGGTAGTCTCCCAAACTCTTTGTGCTTTGAAAGGCACAGCATGATAGCAGGAAATTCCTCTTTGTCAAATGTTGTCTTAGTTTGTATTGCTGCCCAAGGCCTTGAGAGAAAGCCTACATTACTTTCTGGTTCTAATTTGCAGTCTGGTGCCTCTTTTATTGGTGATGTCAGTGTTTTCCATGAACCGGAGGCCTTTGTTATCCTATGCACAATGTGAATTACATTTTCTCTTCACAGTATGTATTTCATAATTCTCAACAATGTTTAGGGGAAATCCTCCCCACATACTGTAAAGGTGCCATGTGCCATGATGTACGGAATTTCATATGCTGGTGTCATTTGTTGTAAGAGTCTTGATGTTTAGATAGAACCACCATTAGGACAGAAATCCTGTATTCATAGTGAATAGGAAATACTACTGTGACTTAAATGAAAAGTGCTTCTTATAAACATTTTCCACAAATGATCAAAGGTCTGTGGCTTGTGTGATCTTTGTGTACAGTTCTCAGGACCTCTATACCTGTTTCTTGTGGCTGAAGCCATTGTCACAAAAAAAATAATCTAACAGGTTTTTTTTATTCCCCAGGCCCTTCTAGGTGTTCCTCTCAAAATTTACTCAACAGTGAAGACCTCAAAGCTAGAGGAAGGATAATCCTGTAATCAGTCTCAGAATATGTCTTTTGTAACCAGTCAGCATTCCTGTTGGTTCTGATGGCAGTAGTCTTCACTGCTTGCCAGTATTTGCTGCCACTGAGGCAAGGCTCTTCCGCCCAGGAATGAGAATTGACATGCAACAAAGGGCACTTTTCTTTTTTTTTTTAATTTCTTTATTGATTAAGGTGTCACATATTTGTCCTCATCCCCCCATTCCCATCCCACACCCCTCCCCATGGATGCCCCAACCCCCTGTTGAACTTAACCATTGGTTAGTCTCATATTCATGCACACAAGACCTTTGGTTGATCTCTCCCCCTCCCCCCACCCTCCCCTATCCTCCCTCTGAGGCCAAGAGTCCGATCGATGCCTCCTTGTTTCTGGGTCTGTTCTTGTTCATCAGTCTATGTTGTTCATCATTTCCCCTAGATGAGCGAAATCATGTGTCACTAGAGATATACTTATAAGAACTGAATGTGAGACGAGCAATAATAGTTATGCTGACAGGCAAATGAATCAGTCTGCAGTGAGTTTCTTTCCGGACCAACAGTTCTCCTGAGACCCAATATCAATGTCCACCAGTTCCTCATGTGTACATGTCGGCACTGACCCCTCAGCTCTGGATGGTGGACAAATGGTGGTAATACAGGTCCGACTCCCTCTGGTTTGGTCTCGGCCGGACCCAGAGGCACGGCTTCACCCGGACCCAGGGGCATGTGGCCTCACACGGACCCAGGGGGTGCGTGGCCTCACCTGGACCCAGGTACGCATGGCTTCACCCGGACCCGGGACCCAGCCTCACCAGAATCCAGGGGCACACGGCCTCACCCGGACCCGGGATCCAGCTTCACCCGGACCCAGGGGCGCGTGGCCTCACCCGGACCCAGGGGTGCGTGGCCTCTCCCAGACCCAGGGTCGCGTGGCCTCACCCGGACCCGGGACCCAGCCTCACCCAGATCCAGGGGCACATGGCCTCGCCCAGACCCAGGATTCAGCTTCACCCGGACCCAGGGGCGCATGGCCTCACACAGACCCAGGGGCGCGTGGCCTCTCCCAGACCCAGGGTCACGTGGCCTCACCCGGATCCAGGGGCGCACGGCTTCACCCGGACCCAGGACCCAGCCTCACCCGGATCCAGGGGCAAACGGTCTCACCCGGACCCGGGATCCAGCTTCACCCGGACCCAGGGGCGCGTGGCTTTACCCGGACCCAGGGGTGCGTGGCCTCACCCGGGCCCCGGACCCAGCCTCACCCGGATCCACGGACACACGGCCTCACCCAGACCCAGGATCTAGCTTCCCCCGGACCCAGGGGCGCGTGGCCTCACCCGGACCCAGGGGCACGTGGCCTCTCCCAGACCCAGGGTCACGTGGCCTCACCTGGACCCAGGACCCAGCCTCACCCGGATCCAGGGGCACATGGCCTCACCCAGACCCGGGATCTAGCTTCCCCCGGACCCAGAATCGCGTGGCCTCACCCGGACCCAGGGGCGCGTGGCCTCTCCCAGACCCAGGGTCGCGTGACCTCACCCTGATCCAGGGGTGCATGGCCTCACCCGGACCTGGGACCCAGCCTCACCCGGATCCAGGGGCACACGGCCTCACCCGGACCCAGGATCCAGCTTCACCCGGACCCAGGGGCGCATGGCCTTACCCGGTCCCAGGAGCGCATGGCCTCACCCGGACCCAGGACCCAGCCTCACCCGGATCCAGGGGCACATGGCCTCACCCGGACCCGGGATCTAGCTTCCCCCGGACCCAGAATCGCGTGGCCTCACCCGGACCCAGGGGCGTGTGGCCTCTCCCAGACCAAGGGTCGCGTGACCTCACCCTGATCCAGGGGCGCATGGCCTCACCCGGACCTGGGACCCAGCCTCACCTGGACCCAGGGGCGCGTGGCCTCACCCGGACCCAGGGGCGCGTGGCCTCACCCGGATTCAGGGGCCCACGGCCTCGCCTGGACCCGGTACCCAGCCTCACCCGGATCCAGGGGCACAAGGCCTCGCCCGGACCCGGGATCTAGCTTCCCCCGGACCCAGGGGCACATGGTGTCACCCGGACCCAGGGGCGCGTGGCCTCTCCCAGACCCAGGGTCGCGTGGCCTCACCCTGATCCAGGGGTGCACGGCCTCACCCAGACCCGGGACCCAGCCTCACCCAGATCCAGGGGCCCACGGCCTCACCCAGACCCGGGATCTAGCTTCCCCCGGACCCAGGGGTGCGTGGCCTCACCCAGACCCAGGGGCGCGTGGCCTCTACCAGACCCAGGGTCGCGTGGCCTCACCCGGATCCAGGGGCCCACGGCCTCGCCCGGACCTGGGACCCAGCAAAGGGCACTTTTCTAACGCATACTACTTGGTGAGCTTTGACATAAGGATAAAATTGAAACTGTCACACTGAAACATGGTTATCTGTCACCAATATATCTGGTGGGGCAAAAGTTGATTTAACAGTTCTAATTTTACTAAACATAGAACTTATTATTTTAAAAAATATTTGAATAATTACTTTTATTGATTTTTTTAGGAACAGGAAAGGAAAAAGGAGATACATTGTTCCCTTGCCTCTTCCCTGCCCCTACTGGGGATGGAGATGGGCATGTGCCCTGACCTGGAATGGAACCAATGACATTTCAGTGAATGGGACAATGCCCGGTCAACTGAGCCATACTGGCCAGGGCAGAGTATAATCATGTATTATTATTTATTAATTATATTTTTTCTTACCATGAAATCTAAACCTACTTTTGATACCTCCTGTCCATTTATAATCTACTAGAGGCCCGGTGCACGAAATTCGTGCATGGAGGGTGGTTGTCCCTCAGCCCAGCCTGTACCCTCTCCAATATGGGATCCCTCTCACAATCCAGGACTGCTGGCTCCCAACTGCGTGCCTGCCTGCCTTCCTGATTGCCCCTAACCGCTTCTGCCTGCCAGCCTGATCACCCCCTAACCACTCTGTTGCCAGCCTGTTTGCCCCCAACTTCCCTCCTCTGCCAGCCTGGTCACCCCTAACTGCCCTCTCCTGCAGGGTTGATCACCTCCAACTGCTCTCCCTTGCAAACCTGGTCCCTCTCAACTGCCCTCCCTTGCAGGCCGGGTGCCTTCCAACTGCCCTCCCTTGCAGGCCGGGTGCCTCCCAACTGCCCTCTCCTGCTGGCCATCTTGTAGTGGCCATCTTGTGTCCACATGGGGGCAGGATCTTTGACTACATGGGGGCAGCTACATTGTGTGTTGCAGTGATGATCAATCTGTATATTACTCTTTTATTAGATAGGATAGAGGCCTGGTGCACGGGTGGGGGCCAGCTGGTTTGCCCTGAAGGGTGTCCCAGATAAGGGTGGGGGTTCCCTTGGGGTGTGGGGCGGCCTGAGCGAGGGGCCTGTGGTGGTTTGCAGGCCGGCCACGCCTCCTGGCAACCCAAGGGAAGGCCCTGGTATCTGGAATTTATTTTCCTTCTACAATTGAAACTTTGTAGCCTGGGGCAGCAGCCATTTCTGGGGCAGCAGCCATTTCTGGGGCGGCAGCCATTTCTGTGGCAGTTAATTCACCTTCTACAATTGAAACTTTGTAGCCTTAAGCGGGTGAGCCTGGCCAGGGTGTGCGGAAAGCTTTGCTTCCCCTGTTGCCGCCGGCAACCCTGGCCTGCTCTCTCTAGCTCCATTCTGCCGCCATTTGTTTGAATTTGTTTACCTTCTATAATTGAAACTTTGTAGCTTGAGTGGAGGCTTAGGCCTGCAACGGCTATGGAAAGCTTGGCTTGCTCTGTTACCTGGGTAACCTTGCTCTCTGTGGCTGTAGCCATCTTGGATTGGGGTTAATTTGCATACTCGCCCTGATTGGCTGGTGGGCGTCGCTTGGCTGGTGGGCGTGGCTTATGTAGCGGAGTGATGGTTAATTTGCATATTACCATTTTATTAGAGAGGATTTTCCTCAGCCCTCAATGCAGTCATTGATATTCCTTCCTATATAATACATTAGTTCCTATTTTTCATAATTTTATAGGCATAAGGTGTGTTGTTTAACAAATAGTGGTTTTCTTCATGCAACACAGTTATTTTGAGATTCAACACTTATGTGAATAGTTAATTTTTGATTGGTAAGTAGTATTGTGTTCTTTGGATAATGACTTTGCCTATTGATCTGTCTATGATTATGGTTATTTCCAGGTTTGGGGTATTATGAATAAACCTGGGAATATTTGTGTTCAGTTATCTCTATGTATATGTTTTACTTATCAAACTGTTGTGTAGGTGAATGTTTCACACATTAAGATAATGGTCATTGTTTTTGCCTTCCACAAACCCACAGTATAAAATCAGTTTTCACTCAACTCTGCCAGCATATGCACTGGTTAATCTTTTTAAAGAGCCCCCCGAATTGAGTCTGGTGTTAACTTTTGTTTTAATTCTATTTACCTAAGAATTTTTGATGTTGAACAGTTTTCACGCATTTATTTACACTGTCTTTATCTCCTTTGTTTAAAAAGTCAGCTCATCATCTGTTTCAAATTGTTTAAATAAATTCATTATTTAAATGAAAGTGGACTGTGTAGCATCTAAGACATATGTTTGAATTTCAGTCATTCCTCAATGACTCAAGTGACTTCTTTGCCTTATGGAATCATAGGTTTTGAATACTGAAAGGAAACTTGTTTTTAATCATTTTTATTCTATGTTCAATATAAGCAAACTTGTAGCATATTAACCTGTATTGTTCCCATTCTCCAATACCCTTTTTTTAAGTTTAAGCATTGAATAATACATTAAGTGAAGTCTAGGTGTATAATATTTGTTAATTTTCTTGGTGTAAATACTCTCATCATTGTCAGTTGCAAACTGCTAAAATGATGGGGTTGAACATAGACATGTTAAGACATATCAGTAGCACATAATTATATTTTATTTGCAACATGCTGATACACTAGCAACAAATATGCTCAAGAACTCACATAATAAAATAAAATTATTGGGAACTCAATTTTTAAAACTTTCTTAAAGTTGGATGTAAGTGTATTTGATTTAAAGTATATATTTTTAAGCATATGTTTTTGGTGTTTCCATGCATTCCTGCATCACTGAAACCAAGATCCTCCTGCCCTTATCAGAGCTTCATTCTTGGCATATAAAAGAACTGATGCAAAAATACAGCCTGCCTTAGAAAAAGGTTACCTGAAATATATTCATGTAAAAAGTCACTTATGAAACCCCATACATTTGAACACCAGCACAGACCAGGAACCCCATGGTGACCAGCAGCCAGGGTTCTCATGAGGGCAGAGCAGGCAATGGTCCAGAGAACAGTATGGGAGGTGCTGTTGCTGTAAGTGTGGCAGGTGGGGAACCTGGGCTGAGCTGTACCATCACCCACAGGGGATGATGGCATCCCTGGGACTAAAAGCAAAGAAGCTGGGAGAAGCTCTGAGCTAGGACCTGCCCCTGTGGTCTCTGCACCTTCCAGTCTGGGTTTAGGCTGGGTTATTGCACACTCAGATGGTTGAGAAGCCCAGATTCCTCTCAGGTAGCAAGGCTGGGAGCAGCAGTGGCTGCTGGGCAGGTGTGTGTGTGTGTGTGGGCAGGCAAAGCCCAGGGAAGTTGCTAGGGAGAGTTGGTGCTGGGCCATGTGTGAGGCTCTGAGGCCTTCCCTAGTCCCAGTCCAGGCTGATGGTCTCTCTGTTCTTTGGAGCCATGGTTAGTGGAAAAGGGAGCAAGCACTGCTTCAGGAGTTCCTGGGGGGTCATGACCTGGGAGTCACCATGTGCTCCAAGAAAACTTGTGACCCAGTCCTGTGTAATGAAATGCTCCCTCCATTGCCCTGCCAAGGGAGGGAGAGGAGCTGTCTCTGCAGAGGCTGATTCCCTATCTGCACAGCAGGAGGGGTTGCAGGCTGCTGAGCCAGGTGTTCCCTTCCTGGTTTAAAAGTATCTTGAAGTTTAGCCACCAAGGACGTTCTAGATATTTATCAATCTAGAGAAAGCAAATGGCCCTGATTTTTCCTTCATGTGTAAATATCCACCCTGCTGGACTGAGACTGGTCTACTGCCTCCACAGTCCACCCCTTTACACTCTTTCCTGGCTGTGCCTGGGATGGTGCACTGAAGGTGATACATGTCCCTGACTGAATGGACTTGATGAACCCTGAACTCTGGGCATAGTGTGCTGCTGGGTGTGTGGTTGAAGGAGCAGAGAGGTTGGGGTGTGGGACTGGGGTGGAGGGCCACCTGAGTAGGTCAGCACCTTAATTCTTAGTGTTTCCTTTAAGAGAGAAAATTAGTATGGTCCAGCATTTGTGGGGTCCCAAACTTTCTATGTTTTGGAAGGCACATAAGGATGGCAGAAAATCACTCTTTGTTCAATATTGGGTTATTTTGCATTGCTGACCAAGGCCTTGAAAGAAAGTCTGTATGACTTCGTGGTTCTCATTTGCAGCCTGGTGCCTCTATCGTTGGTGAGGTCAATGGTTACCCAGAATAGGAGTCCTTTGTTGTGCTTGTGTGTACAATATGAAATATATTCTCTGTTCACTGTAAGTATTACATAATTCTCAGCAATGTTTAGTTGAATTCTTCCCCACATATTTGACAGGAGCCATGTGCCATGAAGTATGAAATTTCATAGGGTGATGTCGAAGAGTTTTTTGGAGTCCCGTGGCCCATCTAGGGTGGTCACCTCAAGGTTTCCTCAACTGGCAAGACCTCCAACCTGAGGAAAGATAATCCTATAATCAGTCCCAGGATGTATCTTTTTTAACCAGTCAGCATTCCTGTGGATTCCGATGGCAATAGTCTTCACTTCTGGCCAATACTAGTATTTGCTGCCCCTGAGGCAAGGCTTTTCCTCCCAGGGAATTAGGAGAGAGATGGCAGAGCCCATATAGGGTTGCCATTTTAATTTCCTAACAAGACAGGGATATCCAGGTCTTTATTTGGAAGTACTTCTTAAGGCTTTATTAACCCTTTGCACTCGCTTGCTTTTTGCTCGATTCCTTTATTCTACTCGGGATTTAATTTTTTAAATACCCCAGATTTTACAAAGTGCGGCAGGAGAATAAAAAACTGGAGTTTCTTTTCATATAAACTTATTTATTTGGATTTTTTTATATTTCAAATTATTGATACATTCAAAGAGTAATTTTAATCTCGACATCCAAGTGCAAAAGGTTAAGTCTATTTATAAGTGACATACAAGAAAAAGCACTCTTCTAATGTGTACTATGTGGTGAGCTTGGACATATGGATAAAGCTGTAAAAATATCACAGGTGGAATAAGCGTATCTCTCACTCATATACAGGTTAGAGGAAAAGTAGGCTTATAGATATGAGTATGCAAATTACAGAGTTTATTTTCTTTTTTAAAGTAAGTCTTTCATAAATTTAAAATATTTTTATTGATTATTTAGAAAGAGTGGAAGGGAGATAGACAGAAATGGCAATATGAGAAAGAAACATTGAACTGCTGCCTCTTGCATATCACCTACAGGACATCCAGGCAAGCATGTGCCCTGACCTGGAACGTAACCAGTGACCTTTCAGGGCAAGTGATGGTGCCAAATCAACTGAAGTGCAATTGCCAGGGAAGAGTGTATTCTTGTTTTATAATTTATTAATTATTATATTAATTTCTAAACCAACAACTCTGAACCTACTTACAACACTGTATACTTACCTTTTGCCTCTTTGTGATCTCTCTTTCTGCATTCCCCAGCCATCCATGCAGGCATTCTTTTACTAGATTAGTTTATGTTTTTCATAATTTTATAAGCAATATAAGGTGTCTATTCTTTAACACATATTGGTATCTTTCATTCTACACAGTCATTTTGAGATTCAATACTAATGCTTATATGAATAGTTAATTATTTATTATTAGAGTCCCAGTGCACAAAACTTCATGCACTTGGGGGGGGGGGGAGGGGAGGAGGGTCCCTCAGCCTGGCCTGCACCCTCTCGCAGTCTGGGACCCTGCCTACCTGCAGGCTTAGGCTCGCTCCCCATGGGATCCAGCCTAAGCTGGCAGTCAGGCATCCCTCTGGCAGCCCGGGAAACCTCAGAGAGAGGCCTAAGATGCAGTCAGCATCCTTAGCACTGCTGAGGAGGCAGGAGAGGCTCCTGCCACCACTGCTGTGCTTGCAGCCTTCAGCCAGGCTTGTGGCTGGAGCAGAGTTCCTCCTGTGGGAGGGCACTTACCACCAGGGACAGCTTCTGCATTGAGTGTCTGCCTCCTGGTGGTCAGTGCGTGTCATAGCAACTGCCATTAGGGTCAATTTGCATATTACCATTTATTATATAGGGTTGCTGAGTAGTATTATGTTCTGTGAATAACTGCTTTATCTATTGATCTGTCTATGGTTTTAGTTATTTCCAGGTTTGGTGGTTTAAAAATAAATTTTTAAACTAAACTGCATTCAGTTCTTTATATTAATGTATGTTTTCCTTATCTTACTGTTGTAGTATAGGTGAGTATTTTTTGTTTGTTTGTTTTTGTTTTGGGTTCTACCTATTTTTTTATTATTTCTTTATTGATTAAGGTATTACATATGTGTTCTTATTCCCCCATTACCCCCGCCCCCGCCCATTCATGCTCCCACCACCCTGTTTTCTGTGTCCATTGATTAGGCTTATATGCATGCATATAAGTCCCTTGGTTGATCTCTCCCCTTTACCACCACTGTCCCCTACCTTCCCTGAGGTTTGATGTTCTGATTGAAGTTTCTCTGTCTCTGGATCTATTTTTGTTCATCAGTTTATGTTGTTCATTATATTCCACAAATGAGTGAGATCTTGTGATATTTACCTTTCTCTGCCTGGCTTAGTTCACTTAGCATAATGCTCTCCAGCTCCATCCATGTTGTTGCAAATGGTAAGAACTCCTTCTTTTTTAACACAGCATAGTACTCCATTGTGTAGATGTACCACAGTTTTTTAATCCACTCATCTGCTGATGGGCACTTAGGCTGTTTCCAAATCTTAGCTATGGTGAATTGTGCTGCTATGAACATAGGGGTGCATATATCCTTTCTGATTCGTGTTTCTAGTTTCTTGGGATATATTCCTAGAAGTGGGATCACTGGGTCAAATGGGAGTTCCATTTTTAGTTTTTTGAGGAAACTCCATACTGTTCTCCACAGTGGCTGCACCAGTCTGCATTCCCACCAGCAGTGCACGAGGGTTCATTTTTCTCAGCATCCTTGCAAGCACTTGTCATTTGTTGACTTGTTGATGATAGCCATTCTGACAGGTGTGAGATGGTACTGAATTGTTGTTTTGATTTGCATCTATCTGATGAGCAGATTTTCATATGTCTCTTGGCCTTCCTTCTGTTTTCTTTCGAATAGTGTCTATTTAGATCAGTGGCCCATTTTTTGATTTGGTTGTTATGAGTGTTTTATTTTAAGATATGCAGAACTGTGATCTAAAATATTCCTTCCTTTGTCTTCCTAGATACCCACAATAATGCAAATTCTAGTTTTTCGTTATCCCTCTGAGCACATGCGACATTTAATATTTTTAAACATTAGGCCTGGAAATCAGTGTAATATTAACTTGTTTTGTTTTGAATCCATTTCCCTAAGAAATTTTTATGGTGAGCATTTCTTTATGAATTTATTTACACTGTCTATCACTTTTGTTAAAATGTCTGGTCAGACACTTGCCAATTTTTAAAATGAATTTATGATTTGACCAATAGGAGGACAGTTCATCAGCTAAGACATCTGTATTCACTCCACTCATTCATCAACGACTCAAGTGACTTCTTTGCCGTTTGGGACTGTATGTTTTTATCACTGGAAGCAAAATTGGTTTTCTCCAACTTTATCATATGTGCAATTTAAAGCCCACTTGCATGATACAATTATACATTTAACCTATAATGTTGCTAACATTCACCACCATTCAGTTGAAGTTAAAACATTCAATAGTATATTAAGTGAAGTCAAGATTTGTAGTATTTATCAATTTTTCTGGTATAAATATTATAATAATCAACACTTTCAAACTTTCAAAGTGAGAGCACTGAACATGGGCCTGATAAGATATTTCATTATCAAATTATTATATTTTATTTCCAATTTATTGATATAGTAGGTACAAACATGCTCAAGAACTTTCATAATAAAATAGTAAAATAATTGTGATGTGGCAAGTTTTAATCATTTTTTTAAATTTTTGATGTAAGTATAATTGATTTAAAACATACACTCAAAATATTTTTATTGATTTCAGAGAGGAAGGGAGAGGGATAGAGGATAGAAACAGCAGTGATGAAGGATAATCACTGATAGCCTGACTCCTGCTCACCCCACAGTGGGGATTCAGCCCATCACCTGGGCATGTGTCCTGACTAGGAATCCAACCATGACCTCCAGTTTCATAGGTCAATTCTTAACCATTGAAGCGCTCTGGCTAGGCTTTCTTAAGCTTTTAAGGGATCCTGCTCAATCTGCAACCAGGGCAGCAATGAACAGTGACAGCTCATCCCGGTATAACCCCCTGATCTATGCTCAAGGCCTCCTTTTCTCTGATTGTCCAGTGAGCTTATAGCAGCCCCCCTTTGGCTCATTTAATTCTCACCGTGTATCTAGGAGCCCCACGTAGTCTCTCTGCTGTTACTTGTTCTATCCTAAGCCCTAGTTTTTTTCATTATCCCCATCTTTAATAAATGTTCCCTCGATATCTTCTGAACTCCTGTTGTGAAATCTTTTCTGCATGAAGTCAAGAAATCAAACACTATAGTCCAGCTGAGGCAGACCAGCTCCAAGCTTGTTCCTGTCCCCTAAAAGTTAGGCCTGGAACATCCTGTATAAAGACAGAACAAGGCAGGATTTTGCTTACAAGACTTGGAAGAAAACATGATGGTGCACAATCACTTTGTTGTTGAGTCAAATCAATTTTAACACTATTCATTTTTAAAAAGTCTTTATTGATTTCTTAGAGAGAAAGGGAAAGGAAGAAACATCAATGATGAGAGAGAATCATTGAACCGCTGCCTCCAGCATTGCCCCTACTGGGATGGAGCCCTCAACATGGGTATGTGTCTTGACCTGGAATCAAACCAGTGATATGTTGGTTGATGGGTACACATCCAACCACTGAGCCCCACCAGCTGTGCACACTACTTTTTACTAGTGGCCCTGTGCACAAAATTATTGCACATTAAAAAGGAATTAATTAGAGGAAATATTTTAATATTGCTATTTGCTCTTTATAATAAAAATGTCAGAGATGAAAGAAAATTAGTAAAATGTATATGAAATTTTTTCTCCTGTCAGAGTCTGGGGTGCGTTGCGGAACCAATTGTCAAGGCCCCACCCACCTGCACCTTGAAATCGCGAGAGACACAGACCTGGCCGACCCCATCTCCCTTGGGCAAGATCCAAAGGCAGCCAGCCCCACCCCTGTCAAGCCCCACCACGCGAGGGGCGCAGCCTCAGGTCCCCCAGTGCACACTAGACAGGGGGCAAAGTCTCAGTTCCCCCTGCACACCCTCATGTCCTCCAGCCTGGTGCTGTGGCAGGGGCTGTAGCCTTAGGTCCCTCTGCCCAGCCCCAGGGCAGGGGTCACAGCCTGAGGTCCCCTGGCCCAACGCTGGGGTGGGAGGCTCGGCCTGACGTTTCCAGGCCAGGGCCGGGGCGGGAAGTGCACTTTGAGGTCCCCCGTCAAGCCTCGCCAGGCGGGGGGCATGGGCTGAAGTACCCTGTCAAGCTCTGCCAGGCTTAGGGCATGGTCTCAGGTCCCTGGCCCGGCATAGGGGTGGGAGGTGTGGCGTGAGAGCCTCCGTCAAGCCCTGATGGGCAAGGGGCACGGCCTGAGTTACCCTGTCAAACCCCACCGGGCAGGGGGCATGGCCTTAGACCCCCTGGTTCATGCCAGGTGGGGGCCCAAGCCTCTGGTCCCTTGGCCCATTACTGGGACGGGGAGGCGCATCCTGAGGTCCCCTGGCCTGATGTTGTGGTGTGGGGCGTGTCCTGAGTTCCCCTGTCAAGCCCTGCCAGACTGGGGACACAGCCTCACGTTCCCCAGTGCACCCTCAGGTTCCCTGGCCTGGTGCCATGGCAGGGGGCATGGCAGAACCTGATGTCACCTGCTCTAGCCCAGCACCATTAAGCCTTAGGATTTTGCTGATTGCTAGTTAAGGCTCCTTACATGAACTCGGCCTCCACTGTGGGTGCAGCCGTCTTGTGTTACAGAAAGCCCGCCTCCGCTTTGGGCACAGCAATCTTGTGTTACAGAAACAACCCCCACTCCACTATGTGCACTGCCATCTCTGTGATGGTGTGACAGTCAATATGCATACTCTCGCTTTATTAGATAGGGTTGTTGACTCTATTATAGATGTTCCTAATTTCCCCACAAACTCCTGCCCCCTCTGTTTCTAGTTTCTCACCGCATTATTGTCTATGTCCATGGCCTATGCATATATGTATATACTTTGTTTGAAATATTTTTGTTGATTTTAGAAAGTGGAAGGGAGAGGGAGAATTAAAAACATCAATGATGAGAGAGAATTGCTGATTAGTTGCCTCGTGCATGATTCCACCCCCAAACTGGTATGTGCTCTGACCAGGAAAGAAACAGTATCACATGACCTCATCATTTGTGGAATATAAGAACAGCATAAATTGATGAACAAGAATAGATTCAGGGTCATAGAAGCTTCTAACAGACCAACAAACTTCAAAGGGAAGTCAGGTATTTGGCGGGAGTTGGGGGGGGGGGGTAAGAGATCAAGGGCTTGTATGCATGTATATAAGCAGCACCAATGTACACAGACACTAGGGAAATGAGGGTATGTGCTGGGGAGTTGGGGGGACCAGTGAAAAGTCAATGGAGGAAAGAGGAGACATATGTAATACTATATGTAATACTTTAAACAATAATTTAAAAATAAAATGAAAAGAACCATGACCTCCTGGTTCATAGGTAGAGGCTCAACCACTGAGCTACATTAGCTACATTATTTCAAAGTTTACAAAAATGTAGGAAGTGGTTATAGGGTTAAGCCTTGGACTGACCTGCTGGCAAAGTCACAAACAAGTCCCAGCTTGGAGGGCACAGTCCCCTAAGCATAATTAAGCTTGATCTTGTAACTGCTCCCTAGATCTTTCCTGGGTAACTAGTGGGCTGTGGGAGGGGCAGCAAGTGCTGCCAAAACAAGTGAAACTTACAACGACATTGTAGATTACCTTGTTTGTCCCTGATTATAAATAAAGCCTTAACTTTGCAGTCTGGATCTGTTCTGTAGCCTCAGCAAGGCACAGAAGATCCACCTAGACCCAGCTTTTTCTCTTTGTCTATCATTTCTTCATCCTTCGTCACCCCCGCTCAGGCTCGCTGAACCGTTGGCTGTGTTGGCACAGCACAAGTGGTGCCCAACGCGGGGCTCAGTGTGGCGCAAGTGGCGCCCAACTCAGTGCTGAGTTCAGCACAAGTGGCACTCAATGCGGACCTGAGTGTGAGGCAACTTCAATTGTCAGGCGAAAGGAGCCCCTAAGGCGTGCGCACACAGTAAGTAAGGAAGGGGTACTGTACTAGACTAGGTGTAAAACATGGGAAATTCAGGATCGCAGGGAAAGAATTTATGCGTATCCATGCTTAAGGCTATGCTCCAAGCAAGGGGCTGTTCTGTGAGGTATGAACAGCTTTTCGATTTTTTTGGATTTTGTGAGTAAAACCTGCCCATGGTTTTCTGAGGAAGAAAAGGTAAATATAGAGGCACGGGAGAAGGTAGGAAAACAACTTCGCGATCATTATATAGCTGAAGGTCCAGAGGAACTGCCTGCCTCTGCTTTCAGTCTGTGGTCCCTGATTCAGGACTGCCTAGAGCCCACTCCAGAAGGGGAGTGGAGAAATGTGGCAGGGAAGTGCAAATCTTGGCCTCAAACTCACCCAGGCTTGCCCTCCCGCGGCCCTCACCCCGACGGTGTCATTCCACCCCCCAAAACGCAATAAGCCTCCCAGAGAAGCTGGCCCTGCTGGTCTGGATGCCCAGGAGCCTCCATCCCCCGCCACAGGATCCCACCTCGGGTCCCCAAGCCTCATGGTGGGCCCAGACTCACCGCTGGCACACCCGGGTTCTTGCATCCTGGATGCTGCTGGGCCCTCTGCGCTTGAAGCTCTGGCCACCAGCCCTGCGAGTGGCACCTTAAATACCTGGTAGGCACTCGCCACCCACCTGTCACACCCTATGGGGCTCTAGGCGGCCCTACCCTCAGGCCCTGCCCCTTGTGCGGTTGAGTGTGTGGTGGGGTGGGGCATGGGGCAGGGGGCAGGGGGCAGGGTGCACAGGGAGGCGCAATCATTGATGGAGCAGCTACTGCACCCGGAGCCTGTCCCAGGGGCTGGGAGACCTCAGTGGCCAGACAGCCTTGGTCCTGCCCTTAAGAGGAATGCCCCCAGGGGACTTTTATTAGAATCCATGGGAGAGACAGTGACCTGGGTGATGGAATGCAAAAGGAAAGGAAACTATGAGATCTCCTTGCTAGATTCAGCTCACCGTCTGAACTGC
The DNA here is from genome assembly GCF_951640355.1 of Cnephaeus nilssonii. Taxonomy (NCBI): domain Eukaryota; kingdom Metazoa; phylum Chordata; class Mammalia; order Chiroptera; family Vespertilionidae; genus Cnephaeus; species Cnephaeus nilssonii. The sequence continues at coordinate 1,003,019 of NC_137094.1, read as the reverse complement.
CTCTTCCTGTCTCAGGGTGGGGTCTCCCTTAACTGGCCGTGATTTCTGCTTCCTGGGAGCACGTTGCTCACCACGACAGTGGATGGCCATGATGTCCACAAGGGACAACCCAACCAATTCCTTGATTTATAAATTGTGACTAGAGGCCCCCTTCTCCATGACCTCTAAAGGAAAAACAGGGTGTAACAATCAAAATAGTAGGTGTTACAAGCTGCTGATTGGATGGGCAAAGTTGTAAATAGTGGCCAGGATTGGCGTTGGGGGAGGGGATGGGGAACCCGGCCTTACTTGCCTTGGCTTGTGGGCTGCTTTCTGAGACAGACTTGGTGATACCTGCACAGGTCCCTCTGCCAAAGGCCATGAGTAGGAAACCAGGAGCAGAGCAAATGTGGGCTTCTTTAATTCTTAAGAATGTTTTAAAAATTTTTGTTACTTTTGATGAGAGAGAGAGAGAGAGAGAGAGAGAGAGAGAGAGAGAGAGAGGGAGAAACAAAGATGTGAGAGAAACGTGGATAGGTTGCCTCCCACAAGCACCCTGACCAGAGCTAAGGATAGAACGTGCAACCAGGTATGTGCCCTTGACCAGGAATCCCTTGACCCAGAATGGAGCCCTCAGCTTTCCCATGCCTGACACAATGCTCTAATCTACTGAGCCACACCAGTAGGGCTCCATTTGTTAAATTGAATATTTTAAAAAAATTAGGTCAGACCTGGGTTAGATAATCCCTCCAGAAGAGATAAAATTCCATCAGACCAACATCCATAAGAAAAACAATAACCAATCAATATGATAGTCTTCCTTTTCTCTTCCTTCCTTATAGCTCATCTTTTCTGTGCCTTCTTCCAATCTTAAACATAGTTTCTTGAGCATGTTTCCCCAGGTCACAGCATAAAATGAGTGATGATCTCCTTAAAAGTCACTAACTTCTGAATGTTTACACTGATCTATCCTGATTTCCCCTCTCAAACCTGGCCTGATATTCTGTAAGCAATTCATGTCTTTGTCCTACTAAGTGATTGGAGGGCCCTCCTTGCTCTCACTAGGGAGTCTTTCTGCAGCTTTCAGACACACCCTATAGGGATCACTCTAGGCAGCTGGGATCCTGCCTCTCTTCCTCACTAAATTTGATGGGGCCCAGGCACTCTATCTGATCTAGTAACAGTGAAAACACAACTCATTTCCCCAAACCCTTTTTAAAAGCAGGAGCATAATTCACATGTGTCTCTCCTGGCCTTACAGAGCTCAATCCCCCTTCACTTTGCTGAGTCTGAACCTCAAACTCTTAGCCTTTCTCATGAGGGAATCTGCTGCTTCGTCCAGCTAAATCAACCTTATTTTCTTCATTGCATTCTTCTTATTGTTCTATTGCATTTATTCTTATAACAAGGCAAACAACATAATATCATTTGGCAAACAACATAATAATAATTGATTCATGTAAGGATCATCACTGGATGCTAAATCTAGTAGGTGAAATTGTGAGGCGTAACAAAATGTTTTCAGACACTCAAAGCACCTCCACACAAGGTATTTGTGACATACAAAGGTAAATAATACCTTTACTCTGGACAAAAGTAGCAGACACTTGTTAACCACATGATCATAGTCAACACTGGCAGTAAGGGAGCTGAGCATGTGCCTACAGATTTGCTGCATGGGAAGAAGTCAGCATTGCTTGCGTGACATTCCTGCCCACATGGCATATCGTGAAGCAACATGAGGAAACTTCAAATAAACCTAAGCAGAAAGTCTACAAATAACTGGCCTATACTCTTCCAACTGTGAATCTCATGAAAAGCAAAGGAAACCTGAAGAACTGCCCCAGATTAAAAGAGACTAAAGAAACAGGACAATTGGACATAACACATCATCTTGGATTTACTTGGACGATAAAGGGTATTATTGAGACAATAGCAAATATCTGAATAAGATCCAAGATTAAATATTAATACTGACTCAATTTTAATTCCCTGACTTTGATAATTATACCACAATTATATAAGATAATCCCCTTTTCTTATGAAATGAACACTAAAGTATTTAGGAGTAAAGAAGTATCATGTCTGCAACTTACAAAAGGTTCATATATTATATCTAACCAACCTTCATTTACATTTATTTAGGTAATAGACAAGATGGGAGAAAGGATAAAGTAAATGTAGTAAAATGTTAACTTTCTGAGAGTGATTTCTAGGAAATCTTTGTACTATTGTAACTTTTCTATAAGACTTAAACTTCCAATACAGAATATTTCTAAAAGAAATATTCTAAAATTAATTTTAACTAATTACAACCCATTAAATGAAATAAACCTTGAGTTTGCATTAATAAATCAAAAGCTTAATGAAGAGGAGATATTTACACTGACTCCATAAAACTTCCCTATAAAGCAAAACTTGTGAAGTGAAAAAGGAAACATTACAGAGGAGAAACTCAGCAGATAATACCTTCACTGATCAACATTAACATCGCCAAGAATGGCAAATCAAAATTGCAGGTCACATCACAGGATGCAATGAGGAGAGTGTAGGACTACTTCTGTGATGTTCTTGCTAAAAATGTCTGATCTAAATATTATCATAGGAAACATCAGGAAAATCCACATTGTAGGACATTCTACATGCATTAGTGGAACTTCTTCTTCAAAAGATTCAAGGTCATGAAAGTCAAGGAAAGACTAAGGACCTGTTCCAGACTGAAGGAGAATAGACACTACAGATCAGTGAAGCCCATGGATCTGAACAGGGTCTTTATGCTATAACAGATACTACAGACAAGTGGCAAAAATTGAAAAGAATGCGAGGATGAAATTATGGAATACATTAGGGTGAATTTTCTGACTGGGAAGGTGGTGTGGTAGACAAGTGGAATATACTAAAGGAATAAGGCATGGTGGCATGGAGTCAGCAATTTACTCTCAAATGGTTCAGGGAAAAAGAGCTCTTTTTACTGAAATTTGGATCTTTCTATACTTTTAAGACTCTTTCTAAAAAAAATCAATCAGTAAATGGAAAAGTAGAAAAGCAAACTTTATTTCTCCCAGGAGGAAAGATTTTGGAATCAGTATTTAAAATTACATAAGTCTAATGGCACTATAATAATTTTAATACATACATTTAGTAGCCATAGCAGAAGATATAAAAATCTTTAGGACCAAATATTGTGATAAAATTGGAATATATAAAAAAATCAACCAGTATCACTAAAGTATGAGTGACAAGTTGTTTGTTTGGGTGTTTTGTGAACAGCTGGTATTTGGGCAGTTTGAGTATGTAAAACTCAATAGTGCTGGCCTTCGTGTACAAAATGTGCTTAAACCTTACTTAGATGCCCCCCAAAAAACACAGTTTAAAATACTATGTAAATTTTCATCAGACACATATGATCAAAATTTTTTTCTTCAACAAAGATCTCACATCATGTGTAAAATGAAAACAAAATGTTATATAAACAGTCTGGTAAATAAACTATTACTGTTTATGTTTTAGATCAGGTACTTTTTCAGCAAAATCTCTTTATATTCTTTTTGTGTTTTCAAAAGTAGATCTTGGGTTGAACTTGACTGATAGATTGATGCCACAGGAGAAGCTCTATAGGATTCAGTTTCAAAGTTAGCAGCACCTGCAAAGAAACAGAATTCTATTCTTTATCTAAACTACAACTAAGAATAAGTGTTAAGGAGAATAAAAACATATATATCTGACTACAATACACAATACAAGAATACTATGAAATATAATTTGCCAATGGTTGCACACTGAATTAATTGGTATCATGGCTAAGTATCAGACATTCTGGTTTTCCTGTCCTTCATTCATTAATTAAACACCATGAATAAAGGTAATTTGATAAGCACTGTAGTTACAAAATGAAGATGACACAGCCCTTGAACAGTCATCTATAATAATCCTATCTAATAATAGAGTAATATGCAAATTAGGCGTCACTCCGCGACAAAATGGCGGCCCCCATACCCACAAGATGGCGGCGCCCAGTCCCCTCAGCCCCGCTGTTGGTCTCCACGGCGATTGGGAAGCGGCCGGGGCCCGCGCACACGGAGCCCGGCACCTTCCCGTTGATCTCCGTGGCGGATCGCCGGGCCTGCGCACATGGAGCCGGCCGAGGAGCGGGGCCCGGCGCCTTCCCTTTGGTCGCAGAGGCTATCTGGAAGACTCCAGTGCCACCAGAGCAGGGCATGGTGGCTTCCTGATCTCGGCAGCCGGGAAGCCGCCAGGCCCTGCAAAGCCGAGCATAGCGGCTTCCTTAGTGGGGCAGTGGCAGGGAAGTCCCCAGACATGGCAGACAGAGCCCAGAGAGCAGGGCTTGGGGGCTTCCTTAGGGGGCAGTGGTGGTGGGAACACCCCCAGGCCCCGCAGACAGAGCCTGGACAACAGGGCATGGGGGCTTCCTTAGTGTGTCCGTGTCTGGGAAGCCCCCAGGCCTGGCAGACAGAGCACACTGCACGGCATTGGGGCTTCCTTGACATGGCATATGGTGGCAGCAGGCAGAGAGCTACAGCAGGGCATGGGGGCTTCATCTTCATGGCTGCAGGGAAACCACCAGGCCCCGAAGAGAGCAGAGAACCATGGGAAGTGGGCCTAAGCCATCAGTAGGATATCCTCTGAGAGCTCCTGGATTGTAGAGGGTGCAGGTTGGACTGAGGGACCCCCGTACACGAATTTTGTGCACCGGGCCTCTAGTAACAACATAATATGCTAATTAGACCAGACAGCTGAATGATCTTCTGAATGTTATTTCAGACTAGGGGCCCGGTGCACGAAATTCGTGCATGGAGGGTGGTTGTCCCTCAGCCCAGCCTGTACCCTCTCCAATATGGGATCCCTCTCACAATCCAGGACTGCTGGCTCCCAACTGCTTGCCTGCCTGCCTTCCTGAACGCCCCTAACCGCTTCTGCCTGCCAGGCTGTTCACCCCCTAACCACTCTGCTGCTAGCCTGTTTACCCACAACTTCCCTCCTCTGCCAGCCTGGTCACCCCTAACTGCCCTCTCCTGCAGAGTTGATCACCTCCAACTGCCCTCACTTGCAGGCCTGGTCCTTCTCAACTGCCCTCCCTTGCAGGCCAGGTGCCTCCCAACAGCCCTCTCCTGCTGGCCATCTTGTGGTTGCCATCCTGTGTCCACATGGGGGAGGATCTTTGACCACATGGGGACAGCTATATTGTGTGTTGCAGTGATGAGCAATCGGCATATTACTCTTTTATTAGATAGGATAGAGGCCTGGTGCACGGGTGGGGGCCAGCTGGTTTGGCCTGAAGGGTGTCCTGGATCAGGTGGGGGTTCCCTTGGGGCGTGTGGCGGCCTGAGCGAGGAGCCTGTGGTGGTTTGCAGGCAGGCCACGCCCCCTGGCAACCCAAGCAGAGGCCCTGGTATCTGGAATTTATTTTCCTTCTACAATTGAAACTTTGTAGCCTGGAGCGGAGCCAAGCCTGGGGCTCCCTCCGAGGCCAGCAGCCATTTGTGTTGGGGTTATAATTGAAACTTTGTTGCCTTAAGCGGGTGGGCCCAGCCAGGGTGTGCGGAAAGCTTTGCTTCCCCTGTTGCCGTTGGCAACCCTGGCCTGCTCTCTCAAGCTCCATTCTGCCGCCATTTGTTTGAATTTGTTTACCTTCTATAATTGAAACTTTGTAGCTTGAGTGGAGGCTTAGGCCTGGCAAGGGCAGGCGGAAAGCTTGGCTTCCTCTGTTACCTAGGAAACCTTGTTCTCTGTGGCTGTAGCCATGTTGGTTTGGGTTAATTTGCATGTTTGCTCTGATTGGATGGTGGGTGTGGCTTGTGGGCATGGCTTGTGGGTGTGTTGGAGGTATGGTCAATTTGCATATTTGTCTATTATTACGTAGGAAGGATGTCCTTCTGGATGAAGCCACCGCAGGGTGGCCAAGGCAGAAGTGGTTAGGGGCAGTCAGGCAGGCAGTTGAGCATTTAGAGTCTGTTAGGCAAGCAGGTAGAGTGGTTAGAGGTGATCAGAGAGGCAGACAGGAGAGTGGTTAGCAGCCAGTGGTCCCAGATTGTGAGAGGGATGTCTGACTGCTGGACATCCCTTGAGGGGTCCCTGATTGTGAGAGAGAGCAGGACAGGCTAGGGAACCTCCCCACTCCCGGGCACAAATTTTGTGCACCAGGCCTCTAGTCCTATATAATAAAAGGATAGTATGCAAATAGACCAAATGGCAGAACAACCAATCAAAGCGTAATATGCTATTGATAATGGGAAGGCTGTTCAACCGCTTGCTATGATGTGTACTGACCACCAGGGGACAGATGCTCCCACTGGTAGGTTAGCTTGCTGCTGGGGTCCAGCTGATTGGGACTGAGCAAGATGGGGGGGCATGCCCTGGAGCCCTCCCATGGTCCCTCTCTGGCCAGATCGTGCACCAGTGGGGTCCCTCAGCCTCACCTGCACCCGCTTGAAATCCGGGACCCCTCGGGGGATGTCAGAGAGTCAGTTTCAGTCTGATCCCATAGTCTGATACCTTGGGAGGGTGTCAGAGGTGGGGCTCATGGCTGGCAAGCACTGCTGTGGCAGTGTGAGCCTCTCCTGATCAGAACTGACTGGGCACGATCCCGAGCAGGCACCATGGGGCTTGGATGAGCGGAAGGGGTAGGTAGGAGCTGCAGGCGGCATTGGACCGAAGGTTTCGGCCTGATCCCTGCAGGCCACCCAGAGGGACCCTACCTGTGCACCAATTCGTGCACTGGAACTCTAGTCCTATCTAATAATAGAGTAATATGCAAATTAACTGTCCCTCCGTGACAAAATGGCGGCCGCCATAGCTATAAGATGGCGGCGCCCAGTCCCCTCAGCCCTGCTGCTGCAGTGTCTGGGCCTGTCAGTCCCGCTGGGGTTCATGGGGACCAAGCAGCGAGGCTGGATCTGCCCCCAGACACGTCAGACAGAGCCTGGACAGCAGGGCTTGGGGCCTTCCCTTAGCGCAGAGGCAGCAGGGAAGACAGATCCTTTTTGCAGACAGATCCTTTTTGCATGGCAGACAGAGCCTGGGCAACAAGGCATGGGGGCTTCCTTAGCATGGCGGCAGCGTGAGCTCCCCCAGGCCCAGCAGACAGAGCCCAGACAGCAGGGCTTGGGGGCTTCCCTTAGCATGGTGGCAGCGGGGAAGACACAGGCCCTGCAGACAGAGCCTGGACTGCAGGGCTTGGGGTCTTCCTTAGCATGTTGGCGGTGGAGCACCCCCAGGCCTGGCTGACAGCGCCAAGAAAGCAGGGCATTGGGGCTTCCTTAGCACAGAGGCAGTGGGAACACCCCCAGGTCCCCCAGACAGCACCCAGAAAGCAGGGCATGGGGGCTTCCTTAGCACAGAGGTGGCAGGAACACCCCCAGGGCCAGCAGACAGAGCCTGGACAGCAGGGCTTGGGGGCTTCCTTAGTGGGGCAGTGGCAGGGAAGTCCCCAGACATGGCAGACAGAGCACAGACAACAGGGCATAGGGGCTTCCTTAGCGCAGTGGCAGCAGGGAAGCTCCAGGCCAGGCAGACAGAGCTGGGACAACAGGGCATGGGGGCTTCCTTAGTGTGTTGGTGTTGGCGAAGCCCCCAGGCCTGGCAGACAGAGCACACTGCAGGGCATTGGGGCTTCCTTTGCATGGTGCATGGCAGCTGCAGGCAGAGAGCGAACAGCAGGGCATGAAGGCTTCATCTCCATGGCTGCAGCAAAACCCCCAGGCCCTGCAGAGCAGAGAACCACGGGGAGTGGGCCTAAGCTATCAGTAGGACACCCCCTGAGAGCTCCTGGATTGTAGAGGGTGCAGGTTGGGCTGAGGGATTCCCGTGCACGAATTTTGTGCACCGGGCCTCTAGTGTACTATAAACTGAAAAACAACAAACCAACAGGCAATTTCTCTCAGAGTCATAGATACCACCACCAAGTATAACACAGGGCGCTATTGGAGCACACAGAGGAGACATCCCAGTTTTGTGTTGGTTTTTGGTGGACGTGATATGTAAGTTGATATCTGATGAACAAACAGATGAAGCAGATGCCAGGACTAGACATGAGGAAGAACAGTTGTGGACTTAGAAATGTCTAGTTTAGCTAGCTGCTAGAGCAAAGGGGCAGAGTAGTGGAAGTAGCAAAGATAAGGCTGAATTATTTGCCAAGAACTAAGTGGATTTCAGAGTTTTTACACCATCCAAAGGAATTTGGAGTCTTTCATGAGGGTAAAAGGTAAAACAATGACAAAGTCAATGACTGGAGTTTTAAATATTGCCCCTCAGCGGGCAGTTAGATGAACTGTAACAGCTTGACTCAGTATTACTAGATGAGTCTGGTTATTTGGCCTTATCTCACTAGCAAAACATGAGAAGTGGATGAAGCCAGTTTTCTGACTATAGTTTCAGTGTGCAAGTCAACAGTACATAGGAAGAGCAGAGGGAAGGAAGGGAATAACCATAAATGAAGAGAGATACATGGACTTCTGAGATCTTTAAAGAGCTGTAAAACATGATGATTCCATGTGGAATAAGTATATTCTTCCTCACGACAGTTTATATTTCACATTTTTCATTTGCATAGATAATAAAATATTGAATGCAGTATATATTATCCAAACATGGAAACAGATGCCATTTCCTATTTTCAGTTTGTTTACAAAATCAAGGATATCTAAAATTATTAATAAATTTTGGCAATATACCTTCTTTTTCTTCTCTAGTTAGAATTTCTTCAAACTCCCGCCACATCTGAAATAGGTTAAATATTATTATTAGTATTTAAGTTAAAAGGAGACATTATTAGAGGAATGATATATATATATATATATATACCTTATAAAATGAGTCCTTTAAATACCACTTTTAGGGACTAGAGCAATCGGGATTGAACAAACAGAAAAATAATCAAATAAATAAAATTAATTCATATTCATTTTAATTATTGAGAACAGGCATATATAATGCTATTTAGATCAATCTGAAAAAAATATAATTGTTATTGGTCTATTGAATAAGCATAACTTCAGAAAAGTGATATTTGATACCATTGGTTCAAAGAAGTTTAAGCAAGTCAAGTCGCATTTCACACTGAATGGATTACTTTGTAATTCCAATAAAAACTGCTATTTATAAAAGCTTAGTATTTTTTACTTAAGTTGATTTTTCTTTAAAATGAGTTTTCTATTCGTATAATTTTTGAAAATTAAAATCTTAAGGCATGTTCTATGCTATTAATTTTTCAACCTAAAATGAGAAAAGCGGTACTCTAATAAGATCACATGAGAATTCTACTGGCAAAAAATAACTAAAACTATGTTGCTGTTATTATGACTAGACATTTCTTAACTCATATGAACAACACAGGTTTCAGAAAATCTTTGAGAAATAAAAAAAATCAATACATAGCCCCAGCCGGTTTCCTTCTGTGGTTAGAGCATCGGTCCGTTGATCTAAGGGTTGCAGGTTTGATTCCTGGTCTGGGGCACATACCTGGGCTGCGGGTTTGCCCCCCACCCCCAGTCTGGTTGCACGCGGGAGGCAACCAGTGGATATGTCTCTCTCTTAAGGATGTTTCTCTCTCTCTCCCCCCCTCCTTCCTCCCTTCCACTGAAAAGCAGTGGAAAAAATATCCTCAGGAGAGGATTAATAACAACAACAACAAAAATCAATATATAATGCTGTAATTGCAATATTGTTTCATTTCTGGAAATGAGAACTAAATTTGGAAACTCAACCAATTATAATTACAGTCTTCTTAATTATGAAATGTGTGGGAATACTTCAAATTATATTACAACTAGAGGCCCAATATGCAAAATCCATGCACGGGGGAGGGGGAGGGGAGAGGTGGTGTCCCTCAGCCTGGCCTGCACCCTCTCACAATCCAGGACCCCTCGGGGAGGGTCCCTAGCCCTGGTCAGCAATTAGGGCCTATTGGGGCTTTCCTTCCCCTGGCTGCCGCCAGCTGGCCGCCCCCCCCCCCCCCCCCGGCCGCTGCCACTCCTTGCCATCTGTGCTGCACTGGTCCCGCTCCAGCACCACTTGTCGCCTCCCTCTGCAGGCAACAGGTGTGCGCTGGATCACTTGGCTGGCCTTCGCCTCCCTCTGCGAGTCAGTGGCTGGCCGAACCTGCACACCCGCCACAGTGTCCTGGGCTGGTGTCATGCGCCTCTCTCTGTGGGGCGATCGATTTCAGGGCCCCCAGATTGATAGCCCCACAGAGGGAGGCCCTGCTCACATGCCACAGCGCCACCAGCCGGGTGGCCTGGGTCTCCCTCATTAGGGTGATCCTGGGGAGATGGTAGGGTCCCTGGAGCCATCTCATGGCACCTGCCTTGGCTGGCCTGGCAACAGTGTGTGTCACAGCGTGGTCATCTGGAAGGTCGTCCGGATGGTCCTTCTGGTGTTCAGTTGTTCAATTTGCATATTACACTTTTATTATTACAGACTGTCCTGATCTAGAGTGTTTTTACTAAAAAAGTTCTAGTCTGAAAAAAAAATTTAAGGTATGAAAATCACTGATTTAGTCCAAGTGCCCAATTTGACCTAAGAGGCAACAAAGTCTCAGAGAGATTAGAGGTTGCCTGAGGTCACAAACCAATGAGCTGCAGGCCCAAAGTGGGTCCTAAGACTTCTCCCTGAGCATAAGGTTCTGTGCCAGCTCCTTCCTCATATTCAAGAAAAATAACAAATTTTTAATTATAACTCAGAGAAAAAGAATATGAAAAACTGTCATGTAGCTCAATAATGTTTTGAATGAGACACAAAATAATAGCTTCTAAGTCAATTTCAAGTTTTAAAGCAATGAGCAAAAATTAAGGAACAGAAATTAATATAATAAATTCTATTACTAGCATTCATTACACTCAATTTATAAAGCACGAATTATTTAGCCACAGGACAAGAAACTTGAAGGAGAAAATCTTTTAGATAACTAAGGAAATTCTTCCTTAAAGGAACTATCTATTCCCTCCAAATAAAACTTGGTTTACCAAAATCAATCAACAAATAAATTAACTGTGTTGGGGGTTATCTATAGAAAAATTTAAAACACAAAACAGATTTTCTTTACCGTCTAGCATACTTCTGCCCACCCTCTTTCATCCTTAGTTGGCCTGTACACAAGTCATGAACTTAATTTCCATTATGATTTAACCCCATCACAAAGTATAAGAGCACCTTCACTTCTCTGCCCTGCAGTCTCCACATGAGGCCTTAGACTCCCTCTACCTTCCTCACGAGAGGACACGAGATCTACCTGATGTGTGCACTTGAGAAAAGGAACTAAGGATGCTTGCTTAGCTCCAAAACACTTCTTTGAAAAGACATGTCTGCCCACAGTCACATGAATTTGGGTCTGCTCTCTCCTTGCAGGAAGCAGCCTGACCAGGGACAGGTGTCAGGTATTTCTTTCCTCCACTCACAGCTGGGAGTGAAACTGCCTGATTTGGGATGAATGTTCAGAAGCCCTGTGACCCCACATCTAAACCCCATTTTCCAATGCCTTTCCATGTGTGAGTAAGCAAGCTAGTAAGTCCATCTCCATCTGCCTGACTCCTCTGATCTAATCTCAAAAGGGAAACAGGGATGTCATTTGCCCCCTACCCCACCACAGCTCCATCAAGAAAGGTGACTACTCCACATTTACAGAAACGTCTTCTCCTTCCTTGACTTTATACTTAATGCACACTGTTCAAAGCAACCCCCACTTTAAAGAGGAGAAGTTATATTTTTGAAAGAAAAATGTAGAGAAGCCAATAACACAGCAAAACACAACAAATACAAATATATGTCATTCATTTAAGAGTAATTTATTGATAGGCTACCATCCAATTATATTTGATATTACAGGTTAGAAAATAATGTTGCCTTTGCTTTTTGAGACCAATTTGAAAAACACATACAAACCACACACACATGCACATTCCCATATTTATTATATTTTTAGTAAATATAGATTTTTTAAGTTAAATTTTGATATTCTTAATTTAAATGTTATAAATTAAATGCAATATAAATGTAAAAAAGACAAGTACATTTGCCCATTTACACCATAGCAATTCATTATCCAACTGTAAATATGTTAATGAGTGAAGGAAATACATTATCAATTTGTAATGTTAAAAATATGTATTTTGCTGCAGAGAAAAGAACTGAGGATAAATTTGCTGACCAGAGAGCTGAAAAGTTAAGTACAAAAAAAAAATGAAAAAATATATATAGAAAGAAATTGAGCAGTTATCTGTATCCTTTAAAAGATAAAATGACTATACAGCAATTTCTAAGTGGAAAAAATAAAGTGAAGACATGAGGAATTATCTAGAGTGCATAATTGATGTGATAAACAAGTTTACTAAACTCTGTTTCTGCCTTCTGAGAAACTAGCATACCCGCTGTGAGAGAGTGAATAGAGGTAAAATGCAGAGTAGAAAGGCACTGCCTTGGTGATGTAAACATGAGGTCTGTTTCCTCAGGTAGCACTGAGACTCAAGATTCTGTTGAGACACAATGTTCAATTTGCCATGTACAAAGTTATAGACTTAGGAATAGTAACTGTTTTAACTTCCATGTATTTGTATACAAAGAGTTGCTAACTGAATACAAATTTCAGAACTGGAAAACTATTACTTAAATAAATCATTAGAATTCTAATATTTTCTGAAAGTGTTAGAAATGGACCAAAACTCCAAAGTAAATGTAAAATTGAGTCTCCCTATGCAATAGAGATTTAAAAAACAACGAGAGACTATCATGACATACATTATGTTAGGAACACAAATATAGGAAAATATTTGAATATAAAAAATGTTGAAATTAGAGGAATTGTATCTGTTATAAAATTGTCTGGAATAAATTTTTATGTTTTCAGTTCTAAGAAAACAATTCTATGTGCAAGAAAATCTAGTGATATGTCTGCTCAAGCTAATTTTAACTTTTGTAATTTATCATAATACTAGAGGCCCGATGCACGAAATTTGTGCAAGGGGTACGGCCCTCGCAACCCCTCACAGCCTCCACCACCCCTCGCATCCTTGCTTAGTCCAGAAGGTCCTCCAGATGTTCGTCCGGAAGGATGTCCAGACTGTCGTTACACTGTTTGGTCTAATTAGCATATTAGCTCTTTATTATATAGGATCATTAAATAACACAGTTAAATAAAACTGTAAAATCACTTCTGATGTATTGGGCAAACATCGAGAATTAATCTAGAATGTTAAAACTAACAGTAAGAATTATCCAAACTGATATGTAGCAAGCTATACCAGTACAGATTCAATGGATTCAGTACAATGGAATCAATCAGGCAAGGCTAAATTTCATGTAATGATGACAAAGGCAACAAACCTAAATTTCATGAACATGGAGAGAGCTGAAATCACAGATTAGAGTGATACTTTGTTATACAAATCATTGTTCTTAAAGTTAGAAAAACAATGCTGAATAATACAGTAGGAATAGTGCAAAATGTTTAAACTTTGCAAATAAAGGGGATTGATAAACAAATTTAATACTGATGTATTTTTAACACTTATTCTTTAGAATCATAGTTTTAAAATCTTTAGAAGTCTGTTGTTTTGAAATGTCCCACCCCAAACCCACCCCTTTTTATTATTTTAGACAATATGCTACCACTTCTCATGCAATTAGTTGTTTTCCTTATGGCAATAATAACATTCCCAGAAACTCTACAAAACACCTCCTTTCTTTAGGTCTACGAATTTTGTAAACAACAACTGCTATAGAAATTTTGTTGACCCATCTTTATATCTTGTTAGATTGGTGCTTCATACTCTCTCTTACTGAGTCTAGCATGATTTGGCAAACCAATGCCCAACAAGGAATCTATGTCTATCTTTAAACTACAATGTTACGTTTAAAATATACTATTTTCTTCAATTTATATTGAAACTAGAGGCCCGGTGCATGAAATTCATGCACGGCGGGGAGGGGGGTAGCAGGGGGTGTTGTCCCTCAGCCCAGCCTGCAGTCTCTCCAATCTGGGACCCCTCAAGGGACCTTCATTTTTTCCTTCAAGAGTGTGGTAGAAAAACCTTAGATTACCTTCTTGGATTATTATAACCCAAATTACCAAGAACACTGCAATTGGTGGCCTACAGGGAGCTTAGCCAATGAGTTGTCAGAAAAGGTATTTACTCTCAAAATGGTTTCGCTCAGTGGATAGACCATGGGCCTGCAGGCTGAAGGGTCCCAGGTTTGATTCCTGTTAAGGGCATGTACCTTGGTTGGAGGCACACCCTCCCGTGCAGGAGGCAGCTAATGGATGTTTCTCTCTCATTGATATTTCTGACTGTCTATCCCTCTCCCCTCTTATCTGTAAAAAAAAAAAAAATCAATAAAATTTTTTTTTAAAAGGTGTATCCTCTGCAGCTCATGCAGCCCCTGGGTTGTGTCCACTGGACTAGGGGCATGTCCCTGCCACCCGGTGGTGGCTGCCGGGGTCTCCGCACACCCCAGAGGCCAGCAGCCATCCCCCTGTGGAGGGCGCTAGGCTTGGGGCATGGACACAATCTGCCACTTGGTGCTGGAGCTTGGAAAGCCTCTGGGGCGGGGCGGGAACATCCGCGTCTCCAAACGCCCAAAGGCCAGCAGCCCGCCCCACCATGGGCCCCAGGCTCAAGGCTTGCAGGGACCCTGGGCAGCACGCAGCAGTGGCCACCAGGGTCTCGGCAAACCCAGGAGGCCAGCGGCAGCCCCCGGTCCTGGGCGCCTGGCTGGGGGTGTGGCCCCAAACCACTTGCAAAGGCTCCTGCACAAAGCGGCGGTTTGGGGCCACGTCCCCAGCCAGGCGCTCAGGCTCGGGGCTTGCAGGGACCCCGGGCAGCACACAGCAGTGGCCGCCAGGGTCTCGGCACACCCCAGAGACCAGCGGCAGCCCCCGGTCCTGGGCGCCTGGCTGGGGGCATGGCCCCAAACCGCCGCTTTGTGCAGGAGCCTTTGCAAGCCACTGGGGGCGGGGTGGAACATAGCGACGCGGGGATGTTCCGCCAGCCAGGTTGCTTCGCACCTACACCCATAGGCTCTGAATGGCCAGGGGGCGTTCTGGGACCTCTGCCGCTCAGGACCTAAGCCCGGGCCTACAGGCTAGGAGCGGCCTGGGTCCGGAGGACATCCTCCGGACCCAGGCCGCTCAGCACCCGCATATGCAAATTAACCGCCATCTTGTTCGCTCTGATTGGCTGTGGGCGTAGCGAAGGTGCGGTCAATTTGCATGTTTCTCTATTATAAGGTAGGATACTAAAAGTAAACACCTCATTCCTCCCAAACTTTTAATTAAACAAACAAAAAAATTCCACAAAAGTCTTCCCTTGCATTGCTTTACATTTACATACTCTTTCCTCTTCATTTTATAAAACGACACATTTTCTGATTTTCTGGTGAAAACATTTCAACTCTGCATCATAGTTTTGATTAACAATTTACAAAAGCATTTGATTTTTTTTGTTGTTGTACCCAGTAGCCCAGTTTCACAAATTTGGTACTACTGAGACCTTTGCCCAAAAGGCTGTCTAGAAATTCTCAAGTTTGCTCTTCTATGATATGTTATGATGAAGCAAAATGAAAAAACTGGTTGAAGTCTCATTTAGCACAGGCCTGTGCTACCTTTCTCTGCATGAAAAAGACCATAAAAACATCATTAAACCATAAACCATCGTGCATTGATTGAAATGGATATTTCAGCGTGTGACATCAGCATCTTGACAAAGTATGTCTCCCCTTAAATCTACAACAAGTGGACATCTAGAACCCAGCAAAGGCTCCTCTTCTCAACCTGGAAAGTGGGCGTCTTGGGATGTGCTGGAGAGGCAGGATGGAGAGAAGAGCAGGACAGGCCCCTACTGCAGTTTTCCCAGGACAAGGCTGAAGGTACAGCCGTAGCACACACAGTATCAGTGGGGGAGGCAGGGTGCAGTGCCACAACACTGCCCAGCAGCATTCCCTCCCACTCCCCAAATCCAGGTCCCTCCCCAGTTACAGCTGTGCTCACACCACCACAGACCAGTAGCAGCAGCAGAGCCAAGTCTCCAGCCTCTAGGCCACAGCACAATGCTGCCAGTGGCCAAAGAGAAAGAGGTAGCAGCTCAGTGGGCTCACAAACTGGCTCCCCTCAACTAAACACACCCACACCTACCACCATGGGGTGCCCTGAGGCCCAGGTGACCAGGATATGGCATTGGCACCCACTACCCTGGTTACCCAGGCTGCCATTCCCATGTCCAAGGGTAAGCCTCACACACCTTGACTCACTGCACACCCTTCTCAAGCTTCAGTAGTACAGGTAAGAGAAAAGAAAAACTGCGCTATACCACCATCTACTGGAATACAAAAGAAAGACCTGAAACTATCAACCTGCCGAATTGTGAAAATCACCACATTCCTAAGTAAGAAAAGTGTTCACCACTTCAAATGTGCCAGCAGAGGAACAACGCATCAAGCAGACTGGACCACCGTAGTAACACTAACACAGAAAGAAAATGACAATTCTCCAGAAAGAAGCTCAAAATAATGGAGGATTGTGACCAATATGAACAGAGAAATCCAAATAGCCAAATAGTCATGAAGAACCTCAGCGAGATACAAGAAAATTCAAGAAAAAATAAATTGCTGAGGATCCAAGATGGCGGCATCGATAAACATCTGGGCTGCTGTCGCCCACAACAATTTCCAAAACTACAACTAAAAGACAGAATGTCTATCACCCAGAACCACGGGAAAGCTGGCTGAGTGGAACCTCTACAACTAGACTGAAAGAGACGGGAGCAATCAGGGCGCAAACGCTGAAAAACTGAGGTACAGGGGAGTGTGCACGCGATATGAACTGGCGGCGGAGCCCAGCTGGAGGCGAGCATTGCTTTCTTCAATCCGAAGAGAGACAAGCCCCCAATCTCTCTGAAATCCAGTTTCTGGGGAGAGACTGGGCTGTCTGCCAGCAGGTTGGAGAGTGAGGGTGGCTTACTAGCAGAGCTGCGTGGAGGTTGAATTGTTGACTGTGCCGGGGCAGGAGATTGCGGGGAAGTGGTTGCGGGGATGCAGTTGGAGGTGGATCACTGCCAGCAATTGCTGTTGGCCACGCCCTAGCCTAGTGACGCACTGAGACTCCACCCAACACAATCTACAAACACACCCAAGCTCCTAGCAGCGACTTTTGCATATGAATGGCCTTTTCTATTGCAGTTTAAACTAGTAAGCTTGCAACCCGGAACAGACAGCTCCAAGGCCTCCAAACTCCAAGCAGGGAGGAGAGGACCGCAGTTCTCGCTGTAGCTCCTGCAGGGTAGCCTCAGACAGCAGCTGAACTACCCAATGCACCTAGTGGTCAGCGTGAGACACCAGATTTCAACTCCTCACATCCATAAGTGACCCATTTGAGAGGCGAACTCAGTGAGCACCAAAGCCCCACTCAAACAAGCCCTGTACCACAAGCGTGTCTCCAGCACAGCAGCACTTCCATTATAGACACAGAAGGTCCTCACAGACAATTGGCCTGGAGGTCAATTCCTCCCAGTGTACCAACAGCAATCAAGGCTTTTAACTACACCAAGACTTCCCACTCAGCCCACAAAGGGGTGTACCAAGAGAGACCACCTAGTGTGATTGGGGAAGCTGAGCTACTGGCCCTATAGGTCACTGACCACACAAAGCCACTCCATCAACACAGGGAGGCAGCCAAAATGCGGAAACACCGAAGTATGTCACGAATAGGAGAGATGGAGGAAAGTAAACTACTGGATGACACAGTGTTCAGAACCACATTTATAAGGTTACTCAAGAATCTTCTAAAAACCACTGAGAAACTTAAAGAGACCTTCAAAGACCTTAATGAGAATACCAAAAAAATGGAAAAGGACCAGTCAGAAATTATGCATACACTGTCTGAAATAAAGAATATACAGAGACTCAATTGTAGACCACTGTACCCAAAGAGTCAAACCAAAGATCTGGAATATGAGGAAGCAAAAAACACGCAACCAGAGAGGCGGAAAGAAAGAAGAATCCAAAAGTGTGAGGATAGCATAAGGAGGCTCTGGGATGGCTTTAAGCGTACCAACATCCGAATTTTTGGGGTGCCAGAAGAAGAGAGAGAGCAAGATACTGAAAACCTATTTGAAGAAATAATGACAGAAAACTTCCCCCACCTGGTGAAAGAAATAGACTTACAAGTTCAGGAAGCGCACAGAACCCAAACAAGAGGAATCCAAAGAGGACCACACCAAGACACATCATAATTAAAATGCCAAGGGCAAAAGACAAAGAGAATCTTGAAAGCAACAAGAGAAAAACAGTTAGTTACCTACAAGGGAGTACCCATACGACTGTCAGCTGATTTCTCAACAGAAACTATGCAGGCCAGACGGGAGTGGCAAGAAAAATTCAAAGTGATGAACAGCAAGAACCTACAACTAAGATTACTCTACCCAGCAAAGCTATCATTCAGAATTGAAGGTCAGATCAAGAGCTTCACAGACAAGAAAAAGCTAAAGGAGTTCATCACCACCAAACCAGGATTACATGAAATGCTGAAGGGTATTCTTTAAAAAGAGGAAGAAGAAAAAAAAAGGTAAAGGTAAAAATTATGAACAACAAAAAGACATCAAATACATCCCTACCAACAAGTGAATCTAAAAATCAAGTGAATAAAAAATCTGAAGAACAGAATGGACTGGTGAATACAATAGAATCAGGAACATAGAAAGGGAGGGGATGGACAATTATCAGGGGGAAGGGGATCTGAGGGGTGCAGGAAGAGATTGGACAAAAATCTTATACCTATGGATGAAGACAGTGGCGGGGGGGTAAGGTCATGGGGGCTGGGGAATCATGTGGAGGGGAGCTATGGGGGAGGGGAAAGAGGAACACCTGTAATAATCTGAACAATAAATATTTATTTAAAGAAATAAAATAAAATAAAATAAATGATGAAAAAAAAAAAGAAAACTCAAAAGTCAGTCCAATGAGCTCAGGAATAAAATTAATGAACAGAAGCAGTACTTTACTAAACAAATGAGAATTACAAAAAAGAACCAAACAAGAATTCTGTTGCTGAAGAACTCAATAATAAGATGAAGAAGGAATATTTTAATAGAACTGATACACAATGAAAGCTAGTTGCAATTTCAAGACTCCCTATCATTGCCATCTTAGTCATCAATCAAGTGCTGTCAACATAAACAGACATAAGTAATCTTTGTTTAAAAATATTAATACATAAATCTTAAAATAAAATCCAAATATTTGCTAAATTAACTATTTTATGAAATGTACAGCTGCTCAGCAAGACATTTTATAACAATTGAAATAAAAATGTTGAAGTAAATAACAATTAACACTGTTCTCTGACCTAAGAAGGTGACAAATATTTTCACTTAAGACAGAAAGTAATCCTTTTATTGCTACAAGTTTATTTAATTCATAAAAAGGGTTTATCTCCATTTCATGTAAGTAGCAACCATCCATTTTTGGGTATTTTTAAAAAATATATATTTTTTTGATTTTTTTACAGAGAGGAAGGGAGAGGGATAGAGAGCTAGAAACATCGATGAGAGAGAAACATCGACCAGCTGCCTCCTGCACACCCCCCACTGGGGATGTGCCCGCAATCAATGTACATGCCCTTGACCGGAATCGAACCTGGGACCCTTCAGTCCACAGAATGACGCTCTATCCACTGAGCCAAACCGGTTTCGGCTGGGTAAGTATTTAGACGTCAATCATTCACTTGTGCTTAGGGGTGGAAATGTTGGGGTTCAGCAAAACTTAAAAATTGTGAGGAAGCATCACCAATTTAAAATCCATTAGGAAATAAGCCAAAGCATCTCCAAGTATACCACTGTTTATTAGACAACCCTACCTAATAAAAGAGAAACATGCAAATTGACCGTACCTTCGCTACACCCACAGCCAATAAGAGTGAACAAGATGGCAGTTAATTTGCATATGCAGGTGCTGAGCGGCCTGCGTCCCGGAAACATTTTCCAGACCCAGGCCTCTCCTCGCCTGTAGGCCCGCGCTTAGGTCCTGAGTGGCAGGAGTCCGAGAACACCCCCTGGCCACTCAAAGCCTATGGGTGCAGGCCCCAAGCCGCCTGGCAGGCGGGAACATCCCCGCGTCGCGACACGGGGATGTTCTCACCCTGCCCCCAGCAGCTTGCAAAGGCTCGCAAACAAAGCAGCGGTTTAGGGCCACACCCCCAGCCAGGCACCCAGGACCGGGGGCTGGCTGCTGGCCTCTGGGGTGTGCTGAGACCCTGGTGGCCCCCGCTGCGTGCTTCCCAGGGTCCCTGCATGCTCCGAGCCTGGGGCCCATGGTGGGGCTGTCTGCTGGCCTCCTCCAGCCACTTGCAAATGTTCTCACAGGAAGCGGTGGTTTGGGGCCATGCCCCCAGCCAGGCGCCCAGGACCGGGGGCTGGCTGCTGGCCTCTGGGGTGTACAGAGACCCCGGCAGCCATCACCAGGTGGCAGGGACACACCCCTAGCCCAGTGTTCACAACCCAGGGGCTACATGAGCTGCAGAGGATACACGTTTTTAAAAAAATATTTTATTGATTTTTTTTTACAGATAAGAGGGGAGAGGGATAGACAGTTGGAAATATCAATGAGAGAGAAACATCGATTAGCTGCCTCCTGCACACTCCCCACTGGGGATGTGCCTCCAACCAAGGTACATGCCCTTAATAGGAATCAAAGCTGGGAACCTTCAGTCTGCAGGCCCACGGTCTATCCACTGAGCCAAACCAGTTTGAGAGTAAATGCCTTTTCTGACAACTCATTGGCTAAGCTCCCTGTAGGCTGCCACTTGCAGTGTTCTTGGTAATTTGGATTATAAGAATCCAATAAGGTGATCTAAGGTTTTTCCACCACACTCCTGGAGGAAAAAAATGAAGGTCCCTTGAGGGGTCCCAGATTGGAGAGACTGTAGGCTGGGCTGAGGGACAACCCCCTCTCAGGCGCGCCCCCCCCCCCCGTGCAAGAATTTCGTGCACCAGGCCCCTAGTCCTATATAATAAAAGGCTAATATGCAATTCGACTGAAAGGAGAAACTGTTGTAGAAGACCAAAGAAAAAAACCAAGCAATGCTTTAAAGAAAAGAAGGGACACTGTTTAATACGCCAGCGGACTCAGGGAGCAGCGATCCAAGTGGTAAGGAGTATTGAGCAGACAGGCGGTAAGGAGCGAATGTTCCCAAAATGCAAGAGGCATGTCCTACTGCCAGCGTAGGCCCGCTCCCCACCATCAGTAGGACATCCCCCAAAGGCTCCCAGACTGCAAGAAGACACATGCTGGGCTGAGGGACCCCGACCCCATCCCCCACCCCAAGTGCACAAATTTCACCGGGGCCTCTAGTAATACATAATTTCTAAAATCAAACTGAAATGGAGCTTTTTAAGAAGTTTAAATTGTGTCATGTTAGTCATATTTATTGAATAAAGTTACTGATAGATATCTCTTGAAAATGAGAGATCCAGGGATTTAAAAGTGATTATGAAATTTCTGTCTCCTTTCTATATTAGCACAATAATTTAGATTTTTATTTAAGCAACTTTAAGCAATTTTACTTAAGTCAATTAAGCAACTCAGAATTTCACCCAATTAAACACAAGAATTATATCGGAAATCTAAAACCTAAGGGGAAAACAGATAATACAGCTAACCTTGTGGTAAGTTAAAGTATATGATCTTGAGGTAGGACTGTCCAAGTTTTCTCTAGTAGTAGAATTTATCCTCAGCAGAAAACTATTATTAAGATTTCCAACAGAAGGTGCTTCCAGGACTGGCCTCATCTTAAGAGCACTGTGCAAAAGTTTGTTCTGCTGTTCCTTTCAGAGAAGTTCGGTGCTGACCTCAGCTAGCCTCTCCTCAGTCCAGTGAAATCGGGACTGGGAAAAACGGGCCCAACACTCCCTGGAGCCATCCCATGGTCCCTCCCCAACCTGATCGTGCACCAGTGGGGTCCCTCAGCCTGGTCTGTGCCTTCTTGCAATCCAGGAGCCTTCAGGGGATGTCCACAGGCCAGGCCGAGGGACCCCACCAGTGCAAGAATCCATGCACTGGGCCTTAAGTATTATAATAACTATGTATGGTTTCAGATGGGTACTAGATTTATTGGGTAATCACTTCATAAGTTATACAAATGTCTAATAATGTGGTTGTACAACCTAAAAAAACATAATATTGTACATCAACTGTAATTTACAATGTTTAAATTAAGAAAAACAAAATAGGACCTTTGTAATAGCTTTATTAAGATGTATTTCATATACTCCACATTACCTCACTAAAGTATACAATTTTTTAAAAGTTTTTTCTCTTGAATTGTGTTCCAAAGACCAATGTGGCCGTACATCTCATCCTCCAATTCATTATTATGTGTTAGTAACCAAGCTAGTCATTTCACCTCCATCTGCCTGACTCCTAGGTTCTAATATCAGAAGGGAAAGAGGGCAGTCATTTGCAACCTACCCCACCATAGCTCCAACAAGAAAGATGACTACACAACACTTACAGAAATGTTTCTTCTTCCTTGGTTTTATAATGATGTACATTGTCCAAAACAACCCCCACTATAAGGAGGAAGAAAGTTACATTTTAGAAAAATTATAATGAACCCAATACCTACCAAAGCACAACAAATACAAGTACGTGTTCATTCATTCAACACTAATTTATGGATAGGCTACCATTAAATTATATCTGAGATTATAGGATGGAAAATAATATTGCATTATCTTTCTGAGACCAATTTGATAACTTTCAAACCACACACATGTACACATTTTCAAATTTAATGTATTTTCAGTAACTGTTGATACTTTTAAATTAAATTTTGATATAATTCTTATTTTAAATGTTATAGAAGTAAATGTAATATAAAATTAATAAAATCAAGTACATTTGCCCATTTAAAGCATTGCAACTCATTATCCAACTGTGACTAGATTAATGTGCAAAAAGAAATACACTGGGCAGTTTGTAAATATTATAAACATGTATTTTGCTGCAAAAAAAAATGAGGAAAAAGTTATAGACCAAGGAGCTAAAAAGTTAAGTAAAGAGAAAATGAATGAAAAACAGAATAGGAATAAGTTGAGCAAATATCTGTATCCTTCAAAAGATAAAATAACTATGGGACAATTGTCTAAGTGAGCAAAGTGAAGTGTGGTCACGAGTAATTACATAGAGCAATATAAAAACAAGTGATTAAACTCATCTCTGCCTTACGAGAAACTAGCATATCTACTGTGATAGTTTGAATAGAGTTAAAATTCAGAGTAGAAAGGCACTGCCTTGGTGATGAAAGCATGAGGCCTGCGTTTAGTCAGGAAGCTACCTGACTCCACATTCTGTTGAGACACCATGTTCTGTCTGCCATGTACAAAGTTAAAGTCTTAGGAACAGTAACTGTTTTAGCTTTCATGTATTTGTATACAGAGTGGCTAAACTATTGAATACACATTTGAGAAATGGAAAAACTTAAATAAATCATTAGAATTCTAATATTTTATGAAAGTGTCACAAATGGACCAACAGTCTAAAATCAATCAATGTAAAATTGAGTCTCCCTATTTAACACAGATTTAAAGAGCAATGATTGAGGAACTGTCATGCCATGAATTGTGTTAGAAACACCAATACTGAAAAAACACTTGAACATAAAATATTTTGAAACCAGAGAAATTTCATCTGTTAAAAATTTTCCTGGAATAAGTTTTCAGTTATTAGTAAAGTATTTAATGTACAAGAAAATCTAACTAGTCCCTGCCAGGTGGCTCAGCTGGTTAGAGCGTCATCCCATACACCAAACGCCTGCAGCTTCCATTAGCAGCAGGGCACACATCTAGGTAGCTGATGCGATCAAGTGTTGGGAAGCAACTGATCCATGTTTCTCTCTCACAGAGATGTTTCTCTCTCTGTCTGTCTCTCAAAAACAATTGCAACAAAAATAGTCTTTGGTGAGGATTAAATAAAAAAAAAAAGAAAATCTTCCTAGTGATGTTTCTGTCCTAATTTTATCTTTTGTATTTTATAATATCATTAAATAAAACTGAAACTACTTCTGATGTATAGAATTAACATCCCAGAATTAAACTAGAATGTAAATACTAAAGGTAAAAATCATCAAAATAGACACGCAGTCATCTATACCACTAAAAGGAAACAAGTGGGCAAAGCTAACCTTCATGTTATGGTGAGAGAAGCAACGCGTCTAAATATTCTGAAAGTGGAGAAAACTGAAAGCACCGATTAGTGATATTTTATTATAATTATCTTGCTTAAAGTTGGAAAAACAAGGTAGGAACAGTTCAAAATGTTAAAACCTTGCCAATAAAGGAGATTGAAAAACAAATTCAATATTAAGGCGTTTTTAACATTTTAATCACAGGGGTCCTCAAACTTTTTAAACAGGGGGCCAGTTCACTGTCCCTCAGACCATTGGAGGGTCGGGCTATAGTTTAAAAAAAAACTATGAACAAATTCCTATGCACACTGCACATATCTTATTTTGAAGTAAAAAAACAAAATGGCAAAAACACCCGCATGCCGACGGGCCATAGTTTGAGGACGCCTGCTCCAGAACCACAGCTTAAGAATCTGTAGAAATGTGTTGTTTTGTAATGGCCCATCCCAGATCTCACCCCATTCTTTCATTTTAGACAGAATATAGCACCTCTCATAGTATTACTTTATGTTCTCCTCGTGACGATAATTAAATGCCCAGCAGCTCTAGAGGCACCTTCTGTCTGTAAGTCTCAGGACTCTGTAAACAGCAGCTGTATAACAAGTCTTTCCAGGCGCTCTGCAGGGAAGTGTGACTGATCTCTGTATCTGGATAAAGTGGCGCTTTTTTACTCTCTATTAAGTCAAGCATGATTTGGCGAACCAATATTCCACATAGAAATTATTCATACCTTGGAACCAGTATTAAGTTTATACATTTTTTCAAATTATTTAGAAATACTAAAAACAAAAACACTTTCTTTCCAAAAGATTAAAGGAAAAAATTTTCACAAATATCTTCTCTTGTATTGCTTCTGTACCTACACACTCTTTCATCTTCATCTTCTGAAATGAGACATTATCTGATTTTCCTGTGAGAACTAACAAGAATTTAGGTTTTAGGTTTGCCTCATGCATACCAATTTACAGAACTATTTGCCATTCATTTTCTTTTTGTACCCAGTAGTCCAGTTTCACAACTTTGAAGCACTTAGATCATATTTGCCCAAAAGGTGGTCTAAAAATCCTCAGCTCTGGATCCCGGGTCAGGGTGAGGCCATGTGCCCCTGGATCCGGGTGAGGCTGGGTCCCGGGTCCGGGTGAGGCCGCCTCCCTGGGTCCGGGGGAGGCTACGCACCCCTGGGTCCGGGTAAAGCTGGATCCTGGGTCCGGGTGAGGCCGTCCACCCCTGGATCCGGGTGAGGCCACGCGACCCTGGGTCTGGGAGAGGCCACGCGCCCCTGGGTCCGGGTGAAGCTAGATCCCGGGTCCGGGTGAGGCCGTGTGCCCTTGGATCCGGGTGAGGCTGGGTCCCGGGCCCGGGTGAGGCCGCGCGCCCCTGGGTCTGGGAGAGGCCACACGCCCTGGGTCCGGATGAGGCCACGCGCCCCTGAGTCCAGGTGAAGCCGTGCCCCTGGGTCCGGCTGAGACCAAACCAGAGGGAGTTGGACCTGCATTACCACCATTTGTCCACCATCCAGAGCTGAAAAGTCAGTGCCGACATGTACACATAAGGAACTGGTGGACAGTGTAATTGGGTCTCAAAAGAACTGTTGGTCCAGAAAGAAACTCACTACAGACTGATTCATTAGCCTGTCAGCACAACTATTATTGCTTGTCTCACATTCAGTTCTTATAAGTATATTTCTAGTGACACATGATCTCGCTCATCTAGGGGAAATGATGAACAACATAGACTGATGAACAAGAACAGAACCAGAAACAAGGAGCCATCGATCGGACTATCGGG
This sequence comes from Cnephaeus nilssonii, assembly GCF_951640355.1. NCBI lineage: Eukaryota > Metazoa > Chordata > Mammalia > Chiroptera > Vespertilionidae > Cnephaeus > Cnephaeus nilssonii. Next base: position 977,071 of record NC_137094.1, on the reverse strand, counting down.
CCTCAGAGGGAGGGTAGGGGAGGGTGGGGGTAGGGGAGAGAGATCAACCAAAGGACTTGTGTGCATGCATACGAGCCTAATCAATGGTTAAGGACAACAGGGGGGTGGGGGCATCTGTGGGGAGGGGTGGGGGATGGGAATGGGGGGATGAGGACAAATATGTGACACCTTAATCAATAAAGAAATTTTAAAAAATAAAAAAATAAAAAATAAAAATCCTCAGCTCTGCTCTTCTATGATGTGTTCTGATGAAGCCAAATAGAAAAACAAGGCTGAAGCCTCATTTAGCACAGGCCTATGCTGCTTTTCTCTGCATTAAGACCATAAAAGCACCATCAAAACCATAATCCAACATGCACTGATTGAAATGGGTATTTTAGTGAGTGACAGCATCATGGTCAAGTGAGACCTCCTTTGTATGCCCCCTGAAATCTACAACTAGTCGGACATCCAGAACCCAACAAAGGTTCCTGTGTGCCCCATGCTAAAAGGTCCATGGGCCAGTACTTCCGAAGGTGGGCGTATTGGAATGTGTAGGAGAGGCAGCATGAGAGGCGGGCAGAGGGGACAACAGGGACAGACCCATCACTGCAGCAAGGCTGAACCTACAGGCCCAGCAAACACAGAAGCAGTGATTGAGTCAGGGTGCAGCTCCCACACCACAAACCAGTGCAGGGCAACTGCCAGCAGCAGTCCTAACTCTCCCGCTCCCCAATCCAGATCCCTCCCCAGTATCAGCTGTGCTCACACCATCACAGACCAGCAGCAGCAGCAAAGCAAAGTCTCCAGCTTCCAGGCCACAGTGCCTTGCTGCCAGTGGCCATGGGAATGAGGTAGCAGCTCAGTGGGCTCACACACTGGCTCCCCTCAACTGGCCACATCCCCTGCCAGGGGGGTGGTGCCCTGAGACCCAGGCAACCCGGATCCAGCACCAGAACTCACTACCCTGGTCACCCCACTTCCACACCCATGTCCAAGGCAAAGCCTCCTACAGCTTTACTCACAAGCAACCCCTCTCCAAGCTTCAGTAGTACAGGTAAGAGAAAACAAAAACTGCGCTATACTCCCATCTACTGGATAACAAAAGAAAGACCTCAAATTATCACCCTGCTGAATTGTGTAAAGGAAAATGTTCATAAATAGGAAAAGTTTTTACCACTTCAAATGTGCTAGCAGAGTAAAGAACCATCAAGCAGCATGGACCACAAGATAACAATTACACAGGAAGACAATGACAATTCTCTAGAAAGGAATTCAAAATAATGGATGATTGTGATATGAAGGAGAGAAATCAAAACAGCAGTCATGAAGAAACTCAAGGAGATATAAGAATGCAGTTCAATGAGTTCAGGAATAAAATTAACGAACAAAAGAAGTACTTTACCAAAGAGATGAAAACTTTAAAAAGAACCAAACTAATTATGGAACTAAAAAGCTCAATGAATGACATAAGGAATGGATATATTAGTACCTGATACACAATGAAAACTAGTTGCTGCCGAGGCCGGTTTGGCTCAGTGGATAGAGCGTCAGCCTGCGGACTGAGGGGTCCCGGGTTCGATTCCGGTCAAGGGCACGTACTTTGGTTGCGGGCACATCCCCAGTGGGGGGCGTGCAGGAGGCAGCTGATCGATGATTCTCTCTCATCGATGTTTCTAACTCTCTATCTCTTTCCCTTCCTCTCTGTAAAAAATCAATAAAATATATTTTAAAAAAATAACAACAACAACAACAAAAGAAAACTAGTTGCTATGTCAAGATGGCCTGACACTGTCATCTTAGTCATCAGTCATTCAAGGGCTGGCAAGATAGAGACATAAGTGAACTTCATTTTAAAATGCAAATGTGTAAAATAAAAAATTCAAATATTTCCTTCATTTCACTATTTAGAAAATGTACAACTGCTCAGCAAGACATTTTATACAAACTGAAATAAAAATGCTGTAAGTAAAGTAACAATTAAGAATGGGCTCTATGTAAGAATATGACCAAAAATTTCACTTAAAAACAGAAATTAATCAGTTTAGTATAACAAGTTTATTCAATTCATAAGAACAGATTCTCAGAGTAGGAATCACCAAGTTTTCTATTGCATGCAAAACTATTTTTAGATTTTCAACACAAGGTGTCTCCAGGACTGGTCTTGTATTATTAGTGTTCAGTCATCTGTGTTGTTGTTTCTACAAGAAGGAGAACTTCTGTGCTGACCTCTGCTAGCTGCTTCTGAGCCCTGTGAAGATTGTAAACAACAGATACTTAGTATTTTATTTTTCCCTAATTGACTTGCATTTTCTTTAAGTAGCCACAATAGTAAATGGAATTTTCCATTAAATAGCATTTTAACAGTGAAAATGTGTCAGAACAGACCTACTCTATTCAGGTATAGGTTCTAAAAAGTACTTACCTTTCCAGACAGTGGGGAGAGGGGGTCCCAGTTAAGTAATCCAAAGTAGGGAGGCTATCAGTGATGCAGACAGCTTATCAGGTAATACTTGCTTCCTCTGGAAGGGCTGTACTTACAAATCCTTGAAGATGCCCTTGGACATATTTAGTAGCCACTTTAGGAATTAAAAAAAAAAAATCCCTCAAAGACATTGTCAAGCATTTGCCTTCACCACCTTGTACAATACACTCATTACCTTGGAGATAGTAATCATTTGACACCGAGGCATAATTTAGAGCAACAGCCTCTGAGAGAGAACAAGATGGCCTGGCTGGTGATCAAATGACCGAAAACAGCTCCAGAGGCCATTGCTTATAACACTGTTACCACGGCGTTGGAGGTGGGATCTGCCGTTTCTGTCTTCCCCACACTCTCCTGCTGCAGATCACATTATTTTTAGCCATTTTTTCAATTATACTGCCCCTCACCCCGATATTAATCTTTGCCTATTTAACATGTATGGCTCTATGTGGAATAGAAAAACTACAAAGGGTAGTTTGTCTAAAGGGGCCCTCTAGTGATAATAACAAAGGTCACAATCAAAAATGTAAATTTACCAAGTACCAGATTGTGTTGGAGTAACTTACCCCTTTGTGTTTAAGTTGTTATCTTTTCTTTTTTAAAAATTTCTGTATTAATTAAGGTATTACATGTGTCCTTATTCCACCATTAACCCCCAAACCCTCCGCCCATTCATGCCCTTACCCCCCTGTTGTCTGAGTCCATTGGTTTGGCTTATATGCATGCACACAAGTCCTTTGGTTTACCTCTCCCCTACCTCCATCCTCCCCTACCTTCCCTTAGGTTTGACGTTCTGATCCATGTTTCTCTGTCTCTGGATCTGTTTTTGTTCATCAGTTTTATGTTGTTCATTATTTTTCATAAATGACTGAGATCATGTGATATTTATCTTTCTCTGCCTGGCTTATTTCACTTAGTAGAATGCACTTCATCTCCATCCATGTTGTTGCAAATGGTAAGAACTCCTTCTTTTTTACCCGCAGCATATTCCATTGTGTAGATGTACCACAGTTTTTTAATCCACTCATCTGCTGATGGACACTTAGGCTGTTTCTAAATCTTAGCTATGGTGAATTGTACTGCAATGAACATAGGGGTGCATGTATGCTTTCTGATTCGTGTTTCAATTTTGAATGATAGCCTTGCTGGATAGAGTATTTTTGGATTCAGTCCTTACTTTTGCATCACTTTGTAAATTTCCTTACATTCTTTTCTTGCCCTGTGTGTTTCTGTTGAGAAATCATTTGATAATCTAATGGGAGATCCCTTGTATGTAACTTTCTTTCTCTCTCTTGCAGCCTTTAAGACTTTGTCTTTGTCCTGAATATTTGCCATCGTAATTATGATGTGTCTTGGTGTGGGTCTTTTTGGGTTCATCCTTTTGGGACTCTTTGTGCTTGTGTGACATTTTTCTTCACCACATCAGAGAAGTTTTCTGACATTTCTTCAAATAGGCCTTCTAACCCTTGTTCCTCTTCCTGTTGTTCTGGAACCCCTATTATTTGTATGTTGCTTCATTTCATGTTGTCTCATAGCTCCCTTAGGCTCTCCTCCTGTCTTTTAATTTTTTTCGCCAGTTGAAATTCAGTTTGGCTGTGTTTTGCTTCCCTGTCTTCTAATTCACTAATTCATTCCTCCGCTTCTCCTAGTCTACTGTTGAAACTTTCCATGGTGTTTTTTATTGCAGCTATATCACTCTTCATTTCTTCTTGATTCTTACACAAGGTATTGATTTTTTCTTCCATCTGGTTTACGAACTCTATGACGCTTATTCTGAATTATTTTTCTGACATATTTCATGCCTCTGTTTCACTTAGCTGCTTTTCTCAGGATTCCTCCTTTTCTTTCCTTTGGGGGTTTCTTTGTCTACCTATTTTTGGTCTCATCAACTGAACTAGATGTTGAGTCATGCAGGGGGTGCTCCGTGGGTGGCAGTGGCTCCTCAGGCTGCAGTTGCTCCTCAGGCAGTCACAGTAGCAGCTGCTTCTCAGTTGGCAGTGGTTCCTCTGGTGGGTGCTGTTTACAGCAGTGGTGTCTCCTCTGGCTGGTGGGGGAGGCTGCTGGCACAGCTGCTGTTCCTTGGATGGGGGTGGGCTGATTATGAGGCTGCTTCTCCTCAGATGGGGATGGGTTGCATGTGGCTGCTGCTCCTTGGACAAGGGCTGACTGCTCACATGGCTGCTGCTCCTCGGACAGGGGCGGACTGCTCACATGGATGCTGCTCTTTAGATGGGGGCTGGCTGTGTGCTGCTGCTGTTCCTCAGATGGGGCGGGCTGCTCTTGATGCTGCTGCTCCTTGGACAGGGGCAGGTTGCTTGTCAGGCTGCATTTCTCGTATGGGTGCAGGTTGCTCATGCACTTGCTTCTCTTTGGACAGGGGGCAGTCTGCTTGCACGGCTGCTGTTCCTTGGGTGGGAGTGAGCTGCACGTGCTGTTGCTGCTCCTCGGACAGGCGTGGGCCACTCACCCAGCTACTTCTCATCGGACAGGTGCAGGCTGCGTGTGGCTGCTGCGCCTCGGACAAGTGCAGACTCGACATGGCTTCTGCTCTTCGGACTTGGGCAGTATGCTTGTGTGGCTGCTGCTCCTCGGAAGGGGTGGGATGCTCACACAGCTGCTGCTCCTTGGATGGGAGTAGGCGGCTCACACAGCTGCTGCTCCTCAGAAGGGGGCAGGCAGCTCGTGCAGCTGCTGCTCCTCGAATGGGGTGAGCTGCTTGTGTGGTTGCTGCTCCTCAGATGGGGGAGTGGGCCGTTCACATAGCTTCTGCTCCTTGGACCGGGGCAGGCCACATGAAGCTGCTGCTCTTAGTCCAGGGGCGGGTTGCTCGTGGGGCTGCTGATCCTTGGACAGGAGAGGGCTGCTCATGTGTCTGCTGTTCATGTGGTTTCAGTGCCCTGGGCTAAAGTGTTAAGCTAGTCAGAGGGGAGTACACTTCAGAACTCAGAGGAGCCTGCGCCCAGGGTGACAGGAGCCTTGTTGACCGTGGGATCACAGCCTAAGTAGCAGGTCCCTGACAGGGGTGGCTGTAGAGTTCCAGGTGTTATCTGAGGGCACTCTGGATGGAGTTGAGGCTGGGCACCCAGTTACAGTAGCTCTCCCCTTCAAAAAGGCTAGGCCTATGAAAATGAGCCGGCCTCCCAGTACTGTTTGCAATGGTAGCCGAAGCTGCCTAATTAGGCGAGCCCGATTAGCCTGCCCCTGATGATCCTGTGGTATCTAACTGTGCCTACCTCTCTCTCTCTCTCACACACACACCCCACCTGACTACACACTCCTCTTTTGCTCCCTCACTCACTCACTCTCTCTCCCTCACTGCCGCATTCTTCCTGCCTCTATGGTTGGGTCTGGGGTGTTATTGACCCATTCATGGATGGAGTTTTCTCTCCAGATGTCTGGGTATATGGCTTGCTCTCTAGCACCTTGGCCAGACAGGATGAAATTCACCTCAACAAGACACAACACATAGGGAACTAAGCACAAATGTACTCATGATACCAATAACCCCAATATAAGTGGCCACCTGAGAAAAGAGAATTCGGGGAGAGAAAAGAGAACACAAATGATATGGAAGAGAGAGAAATAGATACAAGATAAAAGAAAAAGGAAGAAAAAGGAGAATATATATATGGGGGTAAGATACCACAGAACCAATAGATAAACCAAAAAAATACAAACACCCAGCAAAGAGGGTTGGGGAAGAATCTGAAGAGGCTGAGCTTATATACTGAAAATAAGATTAAGAACTGGATGAACATGGAGAAGACCTCAATTCAGTTTTGAGGAAGTAGAAAAAGAATGAATGGATAAGAAGAAAGAGAATGTGTAGAAAATCATAATAATAAATTTACAAAGAAATTGATTTCAAAAATGGTATAAAAATTTAAAAGAGCAAATAAAAAAAATATAGTGATGGAAAATAATGTGAAAAGAAGTAGAAAGTAAAGCAACAAACAAAAACAGGGAAAATAAGAAAAGAAGAAGAAATAAAAGAAAAAAAAATGGATAACAAAATAATAAAAAAATAAAATAAAAGTGAAAAAAATGAAGTATTTTTTTGGCTGACTAATGATCCCAGTCATCTGTACTGTACTGTTTCTCAATTTCCTGTTGCTGGGGCTGAAGACTTCTCTTTAGGCTCGTCCCTGTGGACGCTCAGGGACTATTCAGATTCCTTTGTGTCATTCATGGTGGAATCTGGGTGTGGCTGTATTGGTTGCCTGGAGTCTGGAGGGAAGGGCTATCTCTCAGGAGAAAATGGCGGCTCAGGACCAGGCTCAGGTATGACTCAGCACCAGACTCGCCACCTCTCCTGAACCGCCTCCCCTCCCCAGACTCCACAAGTTCACACCCCCCACACCTCAGCCGTGGGTAAGTGTCTGTATCTGAAAGGTCCTATGAACTAGGTTCAGTGAAGAAAGGCACAGGCCCCAGAGCGGGGAAGGACTGTGTCTCCACAAGCTCCTCTCTTGCTGGCACTGCGCAGTCTGGCCAGCCCTTCAGGGCTACCTGAGCTCAGATCCAAAATCCAAAGCCCCCCACAGTCCCTTGGACCCTTTTATCATAGTCAAATGCTTGCCTGTCCCCAGAGACGCTGCTTGGCACCAGCAGTTTCCCCCTGACCCTCTGGGCACAGATGTCTGACAGACTCTCCTGCCTAGATTTTTTATTTTACCTTCTCCAGAGGACCTCTGCCCTTCCCGGCTGCAAACTGTCTCACCAACTGAGTCTCCTTCGCCAATTCGGGCTGAATTCTAGTCATTTCAGCTGCTCACTCTATTTGCTCTGGGACAAGGCTCAGGACACATCCGTCTATTCCACCACCATTTTGTCTCTCCCCCTTAAGTTGTCATCTTAAATGTTTCTATTTAGGGGAATTCTGACAAGCGATTTTATAATAATATTGATACATTTTAGAGCTTCAAGACATTCAGCTTAAAGACTAATAGATCAGGTTAACTACATAAAGATATTAAGGGGAAAAAAACTAAAGGCCCCTAAAACCAAAAAAAGGAGGAGAGATGAAATTGTCCTGGAAGAACATTTGAAAGGTAAGTTTATTTACTAACATCATTTGCCAAAGTTATATTATTTAGTTAGCTTTCATGCCCTACTAATCTCATAAACCTGGCATGTCTCATAATCTCATAAATCTGAATAGTAATTATGTTTAAAGTTTAGAGGCTAATTAATGAGTTAAATTTATTTTCTTTGATTCTGCATTTGACTTAGAAAGTTCATTTCCAATAATTCTCTGGGTTCCAATTCTTCTTGGTAGAGTTGCACATATTTTTCAGATTCTCTTTTGGCTGTCATCTTGAGAAGTTTGCAAAAAGAGGAGTTCTGAGTTCCAAAGGACTTCTTATTGAAGCTTTATGCATACATATTTACTGCTCTGAGGTTTCTTGAGATGCCCTTTGTGTCTAAAGCAAATAAAAAGGATACATTTTAAAGTAAGTATAACCTGAACAGTTATAATTGTTTTCTTTAGTTTTGAGCCAATGACTCAGAGATCAGCTTTAAGTGTGAAAAAAAGCTGACATTTAAAATATTTATCATCAATGTCCACTGAATTAAATCTGAGTTATAGAGTTAATTATTCTTCTATTAGTACTCATGTAATCTGATAATTCATAGAATAATAGAATCAGTTTAAACATTTTAAAGTAGAATGATATAACTTAATTCAAGTGTATGGAACAATTTTTAAATCACATTTTCCCCTTTTCTGTCAAACAGTCTTGTTTAACATCAACTGGTCTTAAAAATAAAATGATCCTTTACTAAGAATTATTTGGAAAGATCAATTCAGTGATAATAATTATGGAAACTGAAATACTAAAAGGGAAAAACAAATGCCACTTTCCTTCCAGAAATCTATAAAATAAATTGCTGTTAAAGGAAATAGAGGAAAGGCAAAATACTGTATTTATCCAAAAAGTAATTTGCAGTGAAGTGAATTAAAGCACATTAAATCAATAAATTAACCTGTAAAAGTAGATCAAGTTGTGTCAGTTTGTCTGCCAAACCCTTCATAATTTCTTCAATCTTCAGTTTATACTTTTCTCCCACGCAGCCTTCTGCCATATGTATTTTCATATCTGTCCTGAGGTTTACTGCTCTTTGTTTCCACTTCTCTGTTTTAGCCTTTAGTTCTTCACGTATCTTTAGAAGTGCTTCCACTGATAACTCCTGTGGAGGTGTCTTTTCTTCATCCAGACGTACATATTTTGAAGATGCTGGTTGCACTTTTGCTATAAGCTCATCATTCTGCATGAATAAAATAATATAGTTTGGTTATGAAGGTGTGGACACCAGTATGAAATTTTGAAATGAGTTCAGTTGCAATAAAATGTTATCTATACAGTGGTAGAGTCTTCGAATGTGGAACCTTGAATTACTCAGAATCAAGAACAAAGTTAAAATGACCAGGAGTCACTAAAATATATTTACTGTTGTCGTCTTTGCCACACAACTCTGCACTTGACTTTATACTCCTTTTCCTATGACTGTTTCATGTCTTTCCTCCACAAAATGACTACACGTTGCCCCTTAGTAGAAAGTCTCTTACCTCTTCCCCATCTTAACTCTTCATAATCTTTAAAAAAGTTTTAGGGATATCATACGGTGATATTCAGAACTGTCACCAAATGCTTCCCAAGATAAGAATTTCAAAATGAGACTAATTAATTAATCTTATGAATATGGATTCTAATGCCATAGGTCTTTCACTGAACCAGAAACATTTTATGCTAATTTGAATTGCATTCCAAGAAAAAAATGATTCCCTGGATTACAGAGAAATTAAAACTCTTACTGTCAAAGTTTACCAACATAAGCCCTACATTTCTTTAGAACCAAAAATGTGGGGGTGGGAGGCTTAATTCAATAATGCTATCATAAAAAAAAAATGCTATCTTGAAATTCTTTGTTACTTCCCACAAAATAAGGGAACATACAAAACATAATCATCATCAATAACAAGCTTGCTGGAATGTCAGTGATAATGGTGACTGCTATGTCTGGGTGCCATCTGACTCTCTCCCTAGGGAAGCTCACCCTGAGAACCCGCCACTGTGTTGTGAAGAAGGAAGCAACCCAAGCCACATGGTCATTCCTCATACAGGTGTCCAGCTGAGACTGCCCCAGCCAGCGTCCCAGTCAAAAGCCCGCTGCACCTGACAAACCCGTGAAAAAAACAAGCCTTTAGATGATTCCACTTCCCAGCTTCAGGTCATCCCAGCTGGTGGCAAGTGGAAAAGAAATGCGCTGGCCTCACTGCAGATTTTTGAACAAGGTAAATGCTGCTTTAAGACACAGGTTTGGAGGTGGTTATTAAGCAGCAATGAGTAACTGGCACAGGTACTGACAATAAGAAAGAGCGCTGGTTTTCAAAATGTCAGCCAAATAGGCAGATGCGTCCTGCACCTTCTCGTGGAGCAGATAGAAGAAACAACTAAATCAAATAACATCCACCTGGAATTGATGGATTAAACAGCTGGTGAGACAATCCATGGCTGGAAATGACAGAGGACACCTGGAAAATGGTAGGATCTAGGATCTGGGGTGAAGAGAAAGACTCTCGACCACCAGGACGAGAGGGTCAGAAAGAACCTGCGATGCACCAAGTCTGCATCCCTTTGGGACACACGTAACACTCGACTGTGGGAGGGGGTCCACAGGACAGCTGGAAGCCGGGGAATCTAGATCTAAGCCCACAGCCATGAGAGGCCGCACCCAGAAAGGCAGCCTGAAAAACTGCTCGATCCGCGTGGTACCAGGGGGGAGAGAAACTCGCAGTGGCGCGGTTGTTTTGCTCTTATATTTTCCTTGTTTTTACTCACTAAACCCAGTTCATAGGTCCTTTCAATTATAAACACTCACCGAGGCTGCGGTGCAGGTGAAGGTGCAGATTTGTGGAGGCTGGATATGGAAAGGTGACCAGGCATCCAGCACTGGCACATTCCGGACCCTCCAATGCTAAGCAGCCATTTTTATCCTGAAGAGCCAGCCCCTCCCAGCACCCACTGGGCAACTAGTGCAGCTGCACCCAGCCTTGATCTTTGCAGAGGAAGCAAAGACTCTGCATAGCCCCAGGGAGCCCTTGCGAACTGGGTTGAGGTGATGTTTTGTCCCAGAAACCAATACAGCAATACTCCCACCTAAAGCCCAAGTCAGAAATAGAGGCTTGTGTAAACAAGAATGAAAGCAGGCAGATAAAGTAGGCAGATTGGCCCCGCCTGCCTGCAACCAAGGCTGTGGAGACAGACACAGAGGAGTAGTGGATTACTAGAAACTTCTACACGGTGCTGACTACCTAACAGGAAACTGAGAAGTGGCAGACAGAACAGTAGAGAGGGGTCTTAAACCAGCCCCCATGGGACATTAATAATGGTCTGAAATGAATTACACTTCAGTTTTTTTTATTTTTTATCTTTTACTTAAAATTTTTTTCTTTATTATTCTTTAACCTTCTATTTTTTGTATTATTTTTCTCCATTCCATTTTTATTTTTTATCATTATTTTATCTTATTTTTTCCACCCTTTTCTTCCTCACTTCTTGCTTTTTCATCCTATTTCACTTCTCCTATCCCTGCTATAATTTTTCTCTCTCCTTTCTTTTTACCACTTGTTAAAAATTGATCTCATTTATCTGCTTTATTGACATGTTATTATTATTGTAGTCTCTGTTGGCTTACTCATATATCTAATTTCCTCTCCTCTGCTTCAAGTCCATGCACTCTTCTCTTTTCTCTTTCTTTGCTAGTCAATTTTTTATGCTTTTGCTTTTCCTTTCCTCTCTTGCTCTCTTCTTCTCCTAATGGCTTAGTTAGTTCCATTCACTAAACTCAAGCCTATCTGCTCTTTCCTCTATTCTCCTTTTCCAAAAATGGATGAATATATAGATAGATAAATCTTCAAAAAATGTTTTTGTTATGTTTTTATCTTTTTATCTTTTTTATTTATTGATTAATTTGCTTTTTAATTTTCTTTTTATCCACTCATTCTCTTTCTACCTCCTCCATACTGAACCTTGGCCATTGCTCTATTCATTCAATTCATTTATATTACTTTTGGATATAAGCTCTGCCTCTACAAGATTATGTCCCCTCTGTAAACACCCCTTTTTTTCTGGGTGTTTGTTGTTTGAATTTTGGGGTTTATTTATTTTTCTTGTGGAGTTTTCTCCCCATATATGTATATTTTTTTCTCCTTCATTTTGCTTCTCTTTTTTTCTCTTACCTCTTTTCTTTTTCTCAGTACCATTCTTGCTCTCTTTTCTCTCTCCTAATTCTCTTTCCTCTAGTGGTCACTTTTATTGGGGTTATCGGTATCGTGAGTACATTTGTGTTTAGTTCCCTTTGTGTCATATCTTGTCGAGTTGTATTTTGTGTTCTTTGCTCAATGTGGTAGAGAGTGAGCCACATAACCAGACACCTGGAGAGGAGACTCCATCCAAGAATAGGACAATAGCACTCAAGACCCAACTACACCAGGAGAACACAAATATCCCAAGTAGGGAGCATCCATAGAATACCCAACCAGAAGACCTGAGAGTTGCACCACTGAGTCCCACAAAACATCTACTATACAAGACAAACTCAAAAAAATCTGGGTGACATAGAAGTTTGATCTAATACATAGGAAAAAAACACACAAAGTAACAGCAAAAACATGGGAAGAAAAAGAAACAACCCACATACAAAAAAGGAGGCATCACCAGAAAAGGAAGTAAACAAAAATGGAGGCAAGCAATTTGAAAGAGAAACAATTTAGAGCAATGGTTATAAGGATACTGAAAAGGATGGAAGACAAATTCAACATATATAAGAATCAAGGGGAAATGAAGAAGAAGCAAGTGGAAATGAAAAATGACATAGATGCAATAAAGAACACAATGGAAAGTATCAACAGTAGATTAGAGAAAGCTGAGACAGCATAAGCGAACTAGAAGACAAGGTACAAAAACAACAACAACAAAAAACACAAACAAACACCCAAGCAGAGCAGCAATTGGGAAAAACAAATCTTAAAAGCAGGAGAAGAGCCTAAGGCAGCTATGGGACAACAGGAAATGCACAACATCTCAATAATAGGGATACCAGAAAAGAGGAAACTGAGCAAAGAATAAAAAATCTGTTTAAAGAAATGACAGAAAATTTCCCTGATATTGGGAAGAAAAAACTCACAAGTCCAAGAAGCACACAGAGTCCCAAACAAGATGAACCCCCAAAAACCGACACCAAGATACATCATAATTAAATTGGCAAACACCAACGACAGAGGAATAATCTTAACCTTTTGCACTCGGATGTCGAGTGTGACTCAACACGGTTAGCATCAGTAGCAGCTCTTTTTATACTCTTTGAATGTATCAATAATTTGAAATATAAAAAAATCCAAATAAATAAGTTTGTATGAAAAGAAACTCCAGTTTTTTATTCTACTGCCGCACTTTGTAAAATCTGGGGTATTTAAAAAATTAAATCCCGAGTAGAATAAAGGAATAGAGAAAAAAGCAAGCGAGTGCAAAGGGTTAAAGGCTGACTGAGAGACACAGAAAGTAAGTATAAGGGATCTCCCATTAGACTATCAACTGATTTCTCAACAGAAACATATCAGGCCATAAGAGAATGGAATGAAATATACAAAGTGATGGAAAACAAGGGACTGAATCCAGCAAGGCTATCATTCAAAATTGAAAGGGAAATCAGAAGCTTCACAGTCAAAAAAAGGTCTAAGAGAGTTCATTACCACCAAGCCAGCAATGCAAGAAATTCTAAATTGACTGCTGTAAAAGGAAAAAAAAAATAGGAAGGGAAGAAGGAACACAGGCATAAAAAATAAAAATGGCTACAAAGAAGTACCTATCAATATTAACTTTACATGTAAATGGACTAAATGCTCCGATCAATAGAAATCGAGTGGCTGAATGGCTAAAAAATCATGACCCATATATATGCTGTCTTCAAGGGACCCACCTCAGAACAAGGGAGTCACACAGACTGAAAGTTAAGGGATGGAAAAATATCTTCCAAGCAAATGGAAATGAAAAATAGCTGGGGTAGCAATAGACCTCAAAATAAAGGCCATAGCAGGAGATAAGAAAGGCCACTTCATAATACTAAAGAGATTGATACAAAAAGAGGATATAATCCTGGTAAACATATAAGCACCCAATGCAAGATCACCCAAATACAAAAAACAAAAACAAAAACAAAAAAACACAACAAAACAAACAAACAAAAACTCCTGGATGATATCAAGGGAGAGATAGACAACAATACAGTCATAGTAGGGGACTTTAATACTCCACTGGCATCACTGGAGAAATTCTCTAGACAAAAAATAACCACATAACCAGCAATCCAAAATGACTCACTAGATCAGATGATGGACTTAATTGACATCTTCAGAACATTTCACCCCAAAGCCACAAAATATACTTTCTTCTCAATTGCACATAGGACATTTTCAAAGATAGACCACATATTGGGTCACAGGCAAAGTCTCTCCAAATTCAAGAAGATTGAAATCATATCAAGCTTCTTCTCAGACCACAATGGTATAATAATAGATATAAACTACAACAAAAACAATTAAAAAATCACAAACACTTGGAAGTTGAAGAGCATGCTATTAAACAATGGGTGGGTTACCAAAGAGATCAAACAAGAAATTAAAAACAGAGAGAAACCAAGATGGCAGCATAGGTAAACACCTAAACTGCTGCCTCACACAACAATTTCAAAACTACAACTAAAAGACAAAACAAACATCATCTAGAACCAGAGGAAAGCTGGCAGAGTGGAAATTCTACAACTAGAAGGAAAGAGGAAAGCACACAGAGAATCAGAGGAGCTGCAAAAGGCTGAGGTATGGAGACACACTCGTGGGTGGCTGAGTGCCTGGCTGACTTTCCCTAGCGGGAAGGAGATAAAAGCTCCCGATTGTGCTGAACCCCAGTTCCTACTGCACTGAACTCCAGTTCTGGGTGAGACCCTGGGGACCCAGGCTTATATGGGGGGAATCTGAACTGTCAGGCGGAAACTCAGGGGAGCCGCGAAAGGCAGAGGTCTGGAGGCGTGCACGCATGAGTGCTCAAAGAGAGGACTGACTGCTGAATGCTGCTGGCTTTCTCTAGCGGGTGGGAAATGGAAGCTCCCCCACTATGCTGAACCCCAGTTCCAACTGCACTGAACCCCAGCTCCATGTGAGACCCTGGGGACTCAGGCTTATACGGGGGGAATCTGGACTGTCAGGTGGAAACTCAGGGAAGTCGCGAAAGGCAGAGTTCTTGAGGCGCACGTGCGAGTGTGCAGAGAGAGGACTGACTGCTGAATGCCGCTGGCTTTCTCTAGTGGGTGGGAAATCGAAGCTCTCCCACTACGCTGAACTCCAGTTATGGGTGAGAATCTGGGAATCCAGATTCATTGGGGGAGAAACTGGACTGTCTGGCAGCAGGTGAAACTCGAGGGTGGCTTATTTTTAGAGGTGCTTGCAGCAATTACCGAGGGACACTGAGACCCAGGGGCATCATAGGGCAGGGCTGACGAGAAGCCAAGACTGTCTGCTCAGCCCTGAGACTCTGCCCCATCCAAGCTGAGCACAGAGGCTTTTACAATTTTGCAAGTCTTGTCTCATAAGACTGTCTCCATCACAGAAGTTCTCCTGGCATAGACAAACCTGATCCTCACAGACAACTGGCCTGGAGGACAATTCTTCACAGTGATACCAACAACAATTAAGACTTCACTACAACAAGGCTGTACACACAGTCCACAAAGGGGTGCACTAAGAGTGTCCACCTCCGGTAACTGGGGAGGCCGAGCCACTGGGCCATATAGGACACCTAGCACACAAAGCTACCTTACCAACTCAGGGAAGCAGCAAAAATTGGAGACAAAGAAACAGATCACAAACGAAAGAAATAGAGGAAAATAAATGACTGGATATAAAGTTCAAAACCACAGTTATAAGGTTTTTCAAGAATTTCCCAGGAAAGGCTGATAAATTTAGCGAGACCCTTGAGGATATGAGAAATTAAACATACACTGACTGAAATTAAAAAATATATATATTATACAGAGACCTAACACCAGACCAGAGGATCGGAAGAATCAAGTCAAAGATTTGAAATACAAAGAAGCAAAAAACACTCAACTGGGAAATCAAAAAGAAAAAATAATCCAAAAATTTGAAGATAGTGTAAGAAGCCTCTGGGACAACTTCAAGTGTACCAACATCTGAATTATGGGGGTGCCAGAAGAAGAGAGAGAGCAAGATACTGAAAACTTATTTGAAGAAATAATGACAGAAAACTTCTCCCACTTGGTGAAAGAAATAGACTTACAAGTCCAGGAAGTGCACAGAACCCCAAACAAAAGGAATCCAAAGAGGACCACAACAAGACAAATCATAATTAAAATGCCAAGGGAAAAAGACAAAGAGAGAATATTAAAAGCAGCAAGAGAGAAACAGTTAATTACCTACAATGGAGCACTGATACAATTGTCAGCTGATTTCTCAACAGAAACTATGCAGGCCAGACGGGAGTGGCAAGAAATATTCAAAGTGATGAATAGCAAGAACCTACAACCAAGATTATTCTACCCAGCAAACCTATCATTCAGAATTGAAGGTCAGATAAAGAGCTTCACAGATAAGAAAAAGCTAAAGGAGTTCATCAACACCAAACCAGTATTATATGAAATGCTGAAAGGTATTCTCTAAGAAGAGGAGGAAGAAGAAAAAGGTAAAGATAAAAATTATGAACAACAAATACATATCTATTCAACAAGTGAATCTGAAAATCAAGTGAATTAAAAATCTGATGTACAGAATAAACTGGTGAATATAATAGAATCAGGGGCATAGAAAGGGAGTGGACTGACAACTCTCAGGGGTAAAGGGGTGTGGGGGTGTGGAAAGAGACTGGACAAAAATCATACACCTATGGATGAGGACAGTGGAGGGGAAATAAGGGCAGAGGGTGGGGTGGGAAGTGGGTGGAGGAGAGCTTTGGGGGCAAAAAAGAGGAACAATTGTAATAATCTGAACAACAAAGATTTATTAAATTTAAAAAAAAAAATTAAAAACTTCCTGGAAATGAATGACAATGAAAACACAACAATCCACCAAAATCTATGGGATACAGTGAAAGCAGTCCTGACAGGGAAGTTTATACCTCTACCGGCCTACCTCAAAAAACAAGAAAAAAAATTGTAAGAAATCATCTAACTCTACAATTTAAAGAATTAGAAAGAGAGCAACAACAAAATCCAAGTATGAGTAGAAGGAAGGAGATAATAAAGATCAGAGCAAAACAAATGACATGGAGACAAACCAACAAACAAACAAAACAAAACAAAAGATCGATGTAACCAAGAGCTGGTTCTTTGAAAGGATAAACAAGATTGATGAACCTCTAGGCAGGCCCATCAATAAGCAAAGAGAGAGTATCCAAATAAACAAAATCAGAAATGAAAGAGGCGAAATAACAACACACCCCACAGAAATACAAGGGATTGTGAAAAAATACTATAAACAACTATTCCAACAAACTAGAAAACCTAGAGGAAATGGACATATTCTTAAAAATACAACCTTACAAAACTCACTCAGGAAGATTCTAAAAATCTCAATAGGCCTACAACTAGGGAGGAAATTGAAGCAGTCATCAAAAAGCTTCCAGCAAACAAAAGCCCAAGGCCAGATGGCTTCACAGGGGACTTTACCAAATATTCAAGGAAGAACTAAAACCTATACTCCTCAGACTATTTAAAATTTTTCCAGAGGAAGGCACACTCCCAAGCTCATTCTATGAAGCCAACATTACCCTAATACCAAAATCAGATATAGACAACACAATGAAAGAGAATTACAGGCCAATATCCCTAATGAACACAGATGCCAAAATCCTCAACAAAATTCTAGCAAATTGGATCCAGCAGTACATCAGATAGATCATATACAATGACCAAGTAGGATTTAACCCAGGGATGCAAGGATGGTACAATATCCGCAAATAAAATAAATGTGATACACCACATAAACAAAGTGAGAGATAAAATTCACATAGTCATATCAATTGATGCAGAAAAAGCATTTGACAAAATCCAACACCCTTTCTTGATAAAAACTCTCAGCAAGGTTGGAATAGAAGGATCATACCTCAACATAATAAAAGCTATATATGACAAACCTACAGCCAACATCATACTCAATGGGCAAAAACTAAAACCATTTCCCCTAAGAAAAGGAATGAGACAGGAATGCCCACTTTCACCACTCCTGTTTGACATAGTTCTGGAAGTGCTAGCCATAGCCATCAGACAAGAAGAAGAAATAAAAGGTATCCAAATTGGAAAAGACAATGTAAAACTGCCATTATTTGCAGATGACATGCTACTGTACATAGAAAACCCTAAAGAGTCCATCAGAAATTATTAGACTTAAAAAATGAATTAAGCAATGCAGTAGGATACAAAATTAATGCCAGGAAATAAATCTATGGCATTTTTATAACACCAATAGTGAACTTACAGAAAGAGAGATTTTTTTTTAAAAATCCCATTTACCATCATACCAAAAAATTAATATACTTAGGAATAAACTTAGCTAAGGTGGTAAAAGACTTATACCCGGAAAACTACAGGACACTGAAAAAAAATGATAGAGGAAGACATAAATAGATGGAAGAACATACCATGTTCATCTATTGGTAGAATCAACATCATTAAAATGTCCATACTACCCAAAGCAATCTATAGATTCAATGCATTCCCCATTAAAATACCAACAGCATATTTCACAGACCTAGAATGAACGTTCCAAAAATTCATCTGGAATACTAGTAAAAAAAAAAAAAAGACCCCAAATAGCTGCAGCAATCCTGAGAAAGAAAAAACAAGTAGGAGGGATCTCAATACCAGATATCAAGCTGTATTACAAAGTAACTGTTCTCTGATAAGGGTTTAATCTGTAAAATTTACAGGAAACTCAAACAACTTAACAAAAGGAAGATAAACAATCCAATCAAAAAATGGGCAAAGGAACTATATAAACACTTTTCAAAAGAGGACCCAAAGAAGGCCAAGAGACATATGAAAATATGCTCAAAGTCACTAATCATCTGAGGGATGCAAATCAAAACAACAATGAGGTACCATCTCACACCTGTCAGAATGGCTGTCATCAACAAACAATAAGTGCTGGCAAAGATGTGGAGAAAAAGGAACCCTCATGCACTTATGGTGGGAATGCCACTGTGTAAACCAGTATGGAGTTTCCTCAAATGTTAAAAATGTAACTCTGATTTGACCCAGTAATCCCACTTATAAGAGTATATCCCAAGAAAACAGAAACACCAATCAGAAAGGACATATACACCCCTATGTTCATAGAAGTTCAATTTACAATAGATAAGATTTGGAAACAGCCTAAGTGCCCATCAGAATATGAGTGGATTAAAAACCTGTGGTACATCTACACAATGGAATACTATGCTGCCATAAAAAAGAAGGAATTTTTGCCCTTTGCAACAGCATGGATGGAACTGGAGAGAATTATGCTAAGTTAGATAACCCAGTCAAAGAAATATAAATATCACATGATCTCACTCATTTGTGCAATATAATGAACTACATAAACTGATGAACAAAAATACATCCAGAGATAGTGAAACACCAAACAGACGGTGAAACCTCAGAGGAAAGGCAGGGATGGTGGAGAGTGGGCGGCAAGAGACAACCCAAAGGACTTGTATGCATGTATATTAGCATAACCAATGTACACAGACACTGGGGCAGTGGGAGCTTGTCCTGGGGTGTGGGCATGCCTGGGGAGGGATCAAAAAGGGGGGGGGAGGAGACACATGTAATACTTTAAACAATAAACAATAAATAAAAACAGAGTGCAGACTCTAAAAAAGAAACACACACACACACACACACACACACACACACACACACACGTTGGGGGTGCCTTTGAACTGCAGGTGGATGGAACCTGACATAATGTAGGGAAGCGTGAGAGTAAAAACCATAAGGACCTCCAAGGAACGCTGAGTGGAGGCCTGATGGCCCCTGAGGAGGCTGACAGCAAGGGCTTCTGGACAAGTGAACACAATGACACTGAAATGAGGATGACAGGGATTCTTGCTAGGAAGCTGGTGAAAGTGAAATTGATGAGAAAGATAAGCTAAAAAAAAGACAATCCTATATAATAAAAGCCTAATATGCAACACTACCGAAGTGCAGAATGGTCCACAGGGGGTGGGGCCAGCAAGTGGGACAGCCAAGGTGCATGCCAGCGGGCAGAGGGAGGGGATGGTGATGGGGGGGTGGAGGTGGTAACCAGCGGCGGCAGAGGGGTAATTGGGAGGCAGGACTTGCTGCTCGTCGGCAGGTGCTGTCCCGTGATCGGCCCGCAAGTCACCTCCTGCAGAGGTGGCGGGGGGTCAGACTGCAGCTTAGGCCCCTGAGGGCTCCCAGACTGCAAGAGGGTGCAGGCAAGACTGAGGGACCCCCCCACCATGTGCATGAATTTTCATGTACCAGGCCTCTAGTTAAATATAAAAGAAACTAGAGGCCCAGTGCACGAAATTCGTGCATGGGGGTCTCTCAGCCCAACCTGCACCCTCTACAATCCAGGAGCTCTCAGAGGATATCCTACTGATGGCTTATGCCCACTCCCCATGGTTTTCTGCTCTCTGCGGGGCCTGGAGGTTTCCCTGCAGCCATGGAGATGAAGCCCCCATGCCCTGCTGTCGCTCTCTGCCTGCTGCCGCCATGTGCCATGTGAAGGAAGCCCCAATGCCCTGCAGTGTGCTCTGTCTGCCAGGCCTGGGGGCTTCCCAGACACGGACACACTAAGGAAGCCCCCATGCTCCATTGTCCAGGCTCTGTCTGCGGGGCCTGGGGGTGTTCCCACCACCACTGCCCACTAAAGAAGCCCCCAAGCCCTGCTGTCTGGGCTCTGTCTGTCATGTCTGGGGACTTCCCTGCCACTGCCCCACTAAGGAAGCCGCCATGCCCAGCTTTGCAGGGCCTGGCAGCTTCCCCGCTGCCGAGATCAGGAAGCCACCATGCCCTGCTCTGCTGGTACTGGGAGTCTTCCCGATCACCACGGCGAAAATTGGGAAGACTCCAGGCCCTGCTCCTCTGCCACAGCACTAAGGAAGTAACCATGCCCTGCTCTCAGTGCTCTGTTTGCTGGTGGGACAGGCCAGACACTCCAGCAGCGGGGCTGAGGGGACTGGGTGCCGCCATCTTGTGGGTATGGGGGCTGCCTTTTTGTCGTGGAGTGACACCTAATTTGCATATTACTCTATTATTAGATTGGATAGGACTTAAAGATTTTAAATATCCATTTCCCATTTATAGCTTCTCCCACAGGTCCAATTGTCATATAATAAATCCTATATAATAAAAGCCTAATATGCAAATTGTCCCCTCAGGCCGTCATTTGACCAGGAGTTTGACTGCTTGCTATGACATGGGGCTGTGACCTCCCACTGGCTAGCTGAGGGTGATGGGGACAGAGGTGCAGTGAGAATGCGAGGTTCTGCCGAGCTCACTCTCACTCCCGCAGCTACCCTCCCCCGGGACACCAGGGCTCACACATGTGGTGTTTTCGGGGTGAGCAGGGCCGCAGCCACCAGGACCACAGGGTCCGGTCAAGCTCCCCATGGGTTTGTGCAGGAGCCGGTCTGTGGGGCCAGCCATAAGAGCTCACACTGCCTGCCCACTGTCTGTGCAGTGCCGCTGGGCAGCCCAGAGGCCCACACTATGCCTGGGCCCCTGGCATCCGGCCGTGCTCACTTAATCTTCCTGTGGGGACTCAGCGCCATGAATCAGGTGGAAGCAGGTGCACAGGGGCTGGAGGCCCAGGGGCTGCCCAGGGCCCAGAGGTCACCTGGGACCTGCCCTTCCACACCAGACACTTGCTCTTCGATTGCCAGCCAGGCCTAGGGACTGCACCCGTGCAAGATTTCATGCACTGAGCCTCTAGAGCTAAAATAAAGAAATGGCTCTGGGCTAACATCAAATTCAGGGTGTCCAGGAAGACATGGTCTAAGGATGAAGCCAAGATTTATAAAATCCTAAGAACTCAGAAACATTTACGTGGTTCCTCAAAGGATTTTCAGAATGTATGAGTCTTAAAGGCACTGTCTTACAACACCTCCAGGAAGCCCGAGGTGAGGAGCTTCTCTGAAAACTATTTCTGAGGTTGCTTTTCTAATGGCATGAACTGCAATATTATTTAGTAGAAAACAAAGCCTCTTGACTTCTATGAAGAATGATGCATAATTCTCGACTTTTCTAAGGGTAAATATTAAGAAATATACAAATGGCAGAATAAAAGCCAGATATAAGAGCACTATAAAGATAATACAGTTATAATAAATTAATCACGATGAAATACATAAGAAAGCTGCCATGATAATTAGTATCCTAAAACACTTTATATATTTAACCAGCTATAGTTTAACTGATGACAAGTTAAATTTCATACATACTTGACTTCTGCTTTGATCTAATTTGTTCTTGAAATCTTGTTTCTTATCTTCTAAATGCATACGATGACCTGATTCAATCTCCAGATAAACCTCTATGGTAGATAATTTTTCTTTGGTATCAGCCAGTTCTTGTTGAAGTTTTCTTACAATGGCCTAGTAAGATATTTCTGTTACTGATTTTATAAATCACATTATTATTAAATTATGTTAATAATACATAACTTCACATAAAGGATGGGACACAAGATTTACAGTTGTGAGTATGTGAAACACAGAGTTTATTCTTGTATTGTTATTAACTAATTATTGTATTATTCTCCATGCAAAAAACTATAAAAAGTATAAACCTACTTTTGCCCCACCCTCGGTGTACCTTGTTTAGAGTCATATATTACTATCATAATGTTATGACAGTAATCTATGACTGGAAAAATGTCACCAGTTACATCAATTTACCTTCTTTTCCTCATATGGACATGTTCCTGTTTGCTTAATCAGGTTAAAGTCACAGAAAATGTAACCCTCCTGCCTAATCAGTCAGCTGATTCAGCCCCACTCTCATCCCCCTCCCCCATAAATCTCAAAGCTATACAATCTACTGATATCTCAAAGAGAAATGGGCATGTAGGTGGGTCAAGTGGTAGTAAATTCAATATTATGGAAAATTTTCTCTTTTTATTTATTTTTTAGCCAGAGGCTTTAATTTATTTCAGAGTTCCTCACACATTCAATCCCCTGTTCAAATCCTTCCAATAGGTTCCTAACTTAGAAGAAAAGTAAGTCATTCGAATGGCCTTCCAGGCCCTAGGTAACCAGACCTTCACCTCCCTCTCTGCTACACATAAACCCTGCCACCCCTCACTAATCTGAAATGAAATCCAATGCCAAGTTAATAAATCACAGAGAGCTATAATTCACTCTGTCTTGGACAAACTTATTTCCAAATGAGAGTAATTAGGCCTCAAAATGAGAAACATGAGCACATTATTTGTAAAAATACTCAAAGAAAATTATAAATAGTAGCGGAAAGATTAAATCAAGTATAGGTTTGCTAAAACTCATCACATTTGTCCCAGAATTATGATTTAATGAAAAGTAGATGCCTTTAAAAGAGTTGAGAGGTCATATGATATATTACCCGAGACTGAAACATTTCCAAATTTAATTCAAATTGGCATGAATAAAAATAACATTATACAAACTAAAACGTAGAAGAAGCTATTGAAGGAAATGTGGTATATGATACAGAATCTACATTTCAGTTCATCTCGGCAATCTCAACTTAGCTGTCAGATTAATCCACTTAATTGAATCTTAATTTCAAAATACTCATTTTAGGTAGAACATTTCCATTTACCTACTTCCTAATGGTTTTAAATTTGGTGACAGAAAGATTAAATTTATTATTCTATTAATATAAAACTAAATTATTAATATAAATTTATATCTATTAATAATCTACAATGTAACCTTTTAAAATTTCATGGGCAGCACAATGTCTTTACTCAAAACACAGCACCTCTCAGGTTTAATGTTGATCTACTGGATACATCGTCTGCTTTAAAGCTGATAGAGCAAACACATTTACACACTGAACACTTTTTAAAAATATTTTTTATTGATTTCAGAGAAGAAGGGAGAGGGAGAGAGAGATAGAAGCATCAATGATGAGAGAGAATTATTGATTGACTGTCCCCTGAACACCCAGACTGGGGACTGAGGCTGCAACCGGGCATGTGCCCTTGACCGGAATTGAACCTGGGACCGTTCAGTCCTCAGGCCAATGCTCTATCTACTGAGCCAAACCAGCTAGGGCCATAATCTCTACATTTTTAATATTCAACTAGATTCAACATTTAGCCATCATCAAATATTACTCTGAATTTTCTCTTAGAAAATTTGAAAAATACTTATCTGCCTGGATACTTACATCTCTTTCTACATGATCATTTTCATGCCGATGTATTCTTTCTTTAAAATGATGCCATTCATTGATTAGCTTCTTAATTATTTCATGCAGCTTAAGAACATAATTTTTATTTTCATGATCAAATATTTTTATGACTTCTAGAATCTGGTCTTGGATGTTAATTGCTGTCTTTTCTTCCCTGTCAGCTTTTTTGTGAGCCTGGTCCAGTTGCTGTTGAAGCAGCATATTTTCACTCTGGAGGTGAGATATCCTTTCCTGTAAGGATTCCTGCTTTGCAATGTCTTTATCCACTTTACCTTGTTCCTCTTCATACACATGTTCAGTTCCCTCCTGTTGACACTGTTTTTGACTGAGGTCTCTTTCTAAAACCAATGTCCTTTCTTTGAGAGCATCGCTGGTGTGATGAAGCTCATTTTCTAAGCTATTGATTTTACTTTCTGCTTTAGAAAGTCGTTGAGAAAGAATCTCATTGTTTTGTTTTAGGTTGGACATATCAAAATTCATTTTGTTCCATAAACAAAACCATTCATCTCTTGTTCTCTGGAAAGCAAGTTGTAGGTCTCTTTTTGATGTCTGACAATGTTCATGATCCTGTACAGCAGTAGCCAGTCTAGACCGGTATGATTCAACTTCTGCTTCCAGTCGTCCTCTGTTTTGTTGTTCATTCTCCAGTTTACAGTTTAGCATTATATGCTCAGCTCTCAGAACTTCAAGCTGTGCATTGTGTTGAAATACTGCTTCTCTTATTGTCTTTTCAAGACAGTCATTCTTTTCTTTGACAATTGCAATTTCCTCAAAATATTTTTTTCCCATTTCCTGGGTCTGAATTTTTATTGTATCTATATCCAGTTTTAACTTGGCAATTTCATCCCACAACATGCGATTTTCATGTAATAGACTTTCTTTGTCAGAACTCTCAGAAACCTAAGTAACACAAAGGAGACTTTTAGCTAAAACATTGAAATGACATGTCATGGTAGCCTCTAAAATTAAAGAATAACCTATGTTTATAATAAAAAATTGCAATAATTGGATATCCCACTGGAAAAAAAAAAGAGTTGGATCCAAACTTCTAACTTTATACAAGCATAAATTCTCCAAAATTCAAAAATGTAATATAATATGATGAATTTGTTAAGTGAAAAAAATCACAACAGAATTTTAAGAGTCTCAGTATTATAAAGGGTTTTTCTAAATCATACAAATCCAGAATGCATTTAAGTAAAATACTAATAACTTTATACTTACAAGTTGATATGATAGTCTGAACATATAGCTACCCCACAATAAGAGTATTAACCATGCTAATATTAGGACAAACTAAATTTCCTAAAATTCTTTTCCCCACAATATTATCCCATAGATATTTCACTTTTCTAATACTTTCATAGTTAGTTATAAAAACTACCTCTACTAATAACTGATAATCAAGCATTTTCCTAAGCACTTCTACATCCATCAATGAACTCATTCAGTTATCACAATCTGCAATGGAGGGATTAAAAAGATAAGCAAGTTCAGGATTTTCCCCAGGTTTTCAGACTCCACAATTCATGCTCTTGCACCCATCCATAGTTCTCCTTCAGTATGGATATAGAAACACAAAAGAAGCCTATGTTTCAAAAAACAAATGATAAGTAGGATACAATTTACAGAGTCTTCCAAAAAACATGAGATTATTTGTTGCTTCAATAACTTTTATTTCTTGTTCATGATGTTTAAAGTAGTATTAAATGTGAAATGGGGGAATACACTAAAATACTTACCAATAAATTATCACTAAATATATATTATGGTTTGCATTCTCTTTAGAAGTCCCTTCTTAAAAGTAGAAGGATGACATCTAAAATGTGATCTCTGAACCTTCTATACCTTCCTTCATACCATCACTGGAAGTCAAAACTAACCTCTATATTAATATACTAGAGGCCTGGTGCACGAAATTCGTGCACGGGCTGCGGGGGGGAGGATGAATGCCCCTCAGCCCAGCCAGCACCCTCTCCAATCTGTGGGATGGGGCCTAAACAGGCAGTCAGACATCCCTCTCACAGTCCAGGACTGCTGGCTCCCAACTGCTCACCTGCCTGCCTTCCAGACTGCCCTTAACCGCTTCTGCCTGCCAGCCTGATCACCACCTAACCACTCGCCTGTCAGCCTGATTGATGCCTATCTGCTCCCCTGCAGGCCTGTTTGCCCCTAACTGCCCTCCCCTTCAGGCCTGATCACCCCTAACTGCCCTCCCCTGCAGGCATGGTCCCCCAAAACTGCTCTCACCTGCAGGCCTGGGTCCTGCCCAACTGCCATTACCTGCAGGCCCGGTCACCCCCAACTTCCCTCCTCTGCCTGCCTAGTCACCCCTAAATACCCTCCCCTGTGGCTTGATTGCCCCCAACTGCCCTCCCTTGCAGGCCTGGTCCCTCCCAACTGCCCTCCCCTGCTGGCCTGATTGCCAACAACTGCCCTCCTTTGCAGGCCTGGTCTCTCCCAACTGCCCTCCCCTGCTGGCCTTCTTGTGGTGGCCATCTTGTATCCACATGGGGGCAGGAACTTTGACCACATGGGGGCAGCCATCTTGTGTGTTGGAGTGATGGTCAATCTGCATATTGCTCTTTTATTAGATAGGATAGAGGCCTGGTGCATGAGTGGGGGCCAGCTGATTTGTCCTTTAGGGTGTCCCGGATTAGGGTGGGGGTTCCCTTGGGGTGTGGGGAAGCCTGGGCGAGGGGCATGTGGTGGTTTTCAGGCCAGCCACGCCCCCTGGCAACCCAATTGGAGGGCCTGGTATCTGGGATTTATTTATCTTCTACAACTGAAACTTTGTAGCCTGGAGTGGAGTCAAGCCTCCTGCTTGCTCTGTTTTGACAGCCATTTCTGTTGAGATTTATGTATCTTCTATAATTGAAACTTTGTAGCCTGGAGCGGAGGTCTAGGCCAGCCAGGGCTGCAGAAGCTTGGCTTCCTCCATCACCTGGCACAACTCTGGCCTCCTACTCTTCCAGCTCTGTGGCTGCCGCCATTTCTGTTGGAATTTATTTACCTTCTATAATTGAAACTTTGTAGCATTGAGTGGAGGTCTAGGCCAGCAAAGGCAGGCGGAAAGCTTGGCTTCCTCCATTGCCGGGGAAACCCAAGCCTCCCTCCTGCTCTCTGTGGCTGCAGCGATCTTGGTTGGGTTATTTGCATATTTGCTCCTGATTGGCTTGTGGGCATGGCTTGCAGGTGTAGGGGAGGTACAGGCAATTTTATTAGATAGGATCAGGAAATGAAATCACTGCCAAAATCTGGAACATCTATTGATAGTAGGAATACCTTTGAATTCATGGAGAATACATCAATTATTATGGAAAATATTAAAAGCCTTCTCTTTGGATGAGGCCATTGTGAATGTGACCACTTGAGAAAAATGGATTTGAATTAACAATATCACTTTATCCAATGGATCCAAAAAGCCATCTCTCTCTCTCTCTCTCTCTCTCTCTCTCTCTCTCACACACACACACACACACACACACACTTTTTAAATCCCCTATAGTTTCCATTGTATAGTATTGTTTTGTTAAATATATACAAACTCACACATACTCACATACTGGTACATTTGCAAATGGCTAAATAAACTACCTCAGAATTTATTTTCTTATGAGCTATTTCTATCACCTTTGGTTTGCAAATGTGTTTGGTCAGAATTTCATCTTGGAATATTCTGTTGTTCTGTTCTGAAGAAGGTTGCCTCTGAGTGTAATTCCGCTCTTCTACATCCTAGGGACACATTTCATTTAGTTTTTGGTCTCATTCCATTAAAAAAATGTCCAAAGCTTAAGAGCAATATCTTAAATCCATGGTCGGCAAACTGCGGCTCAAGAGCCACATGCGGCTCTTTGACCCATTGAGTGTGGCTCTTCCACCAAATACCACGGCCTGGCAAGTCTATTTTGAAGAAGTGGCATTAGAAGAAGTTTAAGTTTAAAATATTTGGCTCTCAAAGGAAATTTCAATCATTGTATTGTTGATATTTGGCTCTGTTGACTAATGAGTTTGCCGACCAATGACTTAAACAAACTGAAAAGGAAGTAGCCTGTTTAAGTACAAGTCTATTTTCTTTTCATGAAAAACTAAAATTGTAAGTGATAGCTACATTTGTCATAGAGCAAAAATACAGTATTCTGAAATAAAAATTCTCTATGAACATTTGACTAGTTCCATCACCATCTCAAGGCAATTTAGCCTGTATGTTAACATTTTTTAAGAGCAAGAATTAATATTTATGTTAATGGGTAGGCTCAATTTATTTTCCATTTCTTCATTTAGAAAACATTCACAAGCATCTATTAGATGCTAAGGATAGTAATAAATTAATAATAATTTAAATAATAAATGTCACATTTCACATTTAGAATGAGAACCTTTTTATGGTTTGTTTTAAACATAATAATATACATTAAATGACAGGGATATAAATATTGATGAAGTACTGTTAGAAATAAGAGATTTTCCCCAAAGATAAATTTACCTCATTTTCTCTTATAATCTCCAGTGTCCTGTCTTGTGTTCTAATGATGGTTTCAAAATATGGGTTCATTTCAACTTCTTTCATAGAGTGCTCTTCTTTTTTTCTTAACTGCACCCTATTTTTTTCAGATAACAGATCAACTTTTGGTCTCTCCTCTTTTTCTTCTTCTAAGGTAAATCTGCAGTTAAACCAAAGATGTGATCAACATAAGATAACCTGTTATATTTATATCATGTCTTATGTAAATCTATGGTAACCACAAAGCCAAACCTCTAGAAGATTCACAAAAGATAAAGAGCAGGAATCAAAACACATTATGGAAAATCTTCAATTCACAAAGGAAGGCAGCAAGAGAGGAAGAATGGAATGATAGAACTACAAAACATCCAGAAAACAAGATGGCATTAGTGAGCTGTTACCTGTCAATAATCTGTACTAATAAAAGGGTAATATGCTAATTAGACCAGACATCTTCCAAGAATCCTTCTGGATGTCCTTCCAGACAAAGCTATGGTGGCAAGGGCTGAGACAGAGGCAGTTAGGGGCAATCAGGCCAGCAGGGCTGGAAAGTTAGGGCTAACCAGGTGAGCAAGGGAGGGTAGTTAGAAGCAACCAGGCCAGCAGGGGGCGGGGAGATTTAGGGGTGACTGGCTGACAGAGGACAGCAGTTATGGGCAACCAGGCCAGCAGGGAGTGCAGTTAGGGGCAACCAGGCTGGCAGGGGAGGGCAGTGAGGGGCAACCAGTCCTGCAGGAAAGGGAAGTTAGGGGTGACAAGGCTGGAGGGGAGGGCAGTTAGGGGAGATCTGGCCAGCAGGGAGCAGTTAGGGGCAATCAAGCAGGCAGGTAGGTGGGTGGTTAGGAACCAGTGGTCCCAGATTGTGAGAGGGATGTCCGACTGCCGGTTTAGATTCAATCCATGTGGGATCGGGTCTAAACTGACAGTAAGATATCCTCCAAGGGGACCCAGTTTGGAGAGGTTGCAGGCCGGGCTGAGGGACCACACTGCCGTGCACAAATTTTGTGCACGGGGCCTCTAGTTACTTCATAAATGGATTGAATTCTCCAGTCAAAAGGAATAGGATGACTTGGGGTAGTGAATACACAATGCAGTGTATGGAGGCTGTGTTGTAGAATTGTGCAGCTGAAACCTGCATAATTTTGTTAACCAGAGTCACCTCAATAAATCCAATAAATAAGAAAAAAGGCATAGAATATCTTTGTGGATTATATAAGAATCAACTATATGCTGCCTACAAGAGACTCAATTAATTCATTTTCTTAAAAAGTTGTAATGCTTACCTGAGCATATGCTCATTGATTTTAGAAAGAGGAGAATGGAAAGAGAAAAAGACAGACAGACAGAGAAACATCAATGTGAAAGAGAACAGTGATTGGTTGCCTCCCATATATGCCCTGACAATAGATCAAACCCACAACCTAGGTATATGCCTTGACTGGGAATCAAACCTATAAACTTCTGATATAAGGGATGGTGCTCCAAGCAACTGAGCCACACAGGCCAGGACTCAATTCACCCTTTTTTTAAAATTCTTTACTGTTGAAAGATTATTTATGTCTCCCTTTTCTCCATTGACCTCTGCCCACCCACCCACTCCGCCCCCCAGCACATGCCCCCACCCCCTATTGTCTGTGTCCATTAATCATGCTCATATGCATGGATATAAGTCCTTTGGTTGATCTCTTACCCACCCATCCCCGTTCTTCCCTCTGAGGGTTGAAGGTCTGCTTGATGTGCTCTAACCAACTGAGCCATACAGGCCAGGGCACAATTCATTCTAAAAGACACTTAAAGGCTCAATGTGAAGACATGGAAAATATATTTCTTGCAAGTGGAATCTGAAAGAGAACAGCTATAACTATACTACATCAGACACAATAGAATTTAAGTCAAAAACTGTAACAAGAGACAAGGAAAGTACTTATAAGGGGATCACTTCATGAAAAACATATAACAATTGTAAATATGTGTGCACCCAACATTGGTTCCCCTAAAAATATTAAACAAATATTAACAGAACTAAAGGTAAAATAGACAACAATACAAAAATAGTAGGGGCATTCAATACTCCACTTTCAGCAATGAATAGATCATCTAGACACAAAATCAACAATGAATTGCTAAACTTGAACCAAATATTAGACCAAATGAACATAACAAACATTTTTAAAATAATCATGCATTTTTATCACCACCACAAAGAGATAGCTGCACTCACATGTTCACTGCAACCTTAGTCACAATAGCAACATATATAAACATCCTTATTCACAATAGCAACATATAAAAGTGCTCACCAATAGATAAATAAATAAAGAGGACATGGTTTTATGTATATATGTTTGTATGTACATGTGTATTATGTATGTGAATGTGTGTGTGTGTATTATCCTATGTAATAAAAGAGAAACATGCAAATTGACCGTACCTTAGCCACACCAACAAGCCAGGCCCACCAACCAATCAGGGCGAGTATGCAAATTAACCCATCAAGATGGTGGTTAATTTGCGTATTTAGGTGCAGAGCGAAAACAGAAGACTGTAGGAAGAAGCCAAGCACTCACTGCAGAAGGGAGTGAAGCTCGGAGAAGCAAGCAAGCAAGGTGGCAGAGAAGGGAGGGAAGTAGGTGGGGCCGCGGAGAAGAGCAGGAAGCAGGCGGGGCTGCTAAGACAGCAGCATGAAGCACTATTGCAGGAATCTTCCTGCAATGCTCCAATAATACATATATATATATATATATATATATATATATATATATATATATATATATGTATGCTTGAGGCTCGGTGCACGAAATTCATGCATGGGGGGTGCCCCTCAGCCCTGCCTGCACCCTCTCCAATCTGGGAACCCTGCAGAGATGTCTGACTCCCCGTTTAGGCCTGGGCCTAAATGGGCAGTCAGACATCCCTCTCACAATCCAGGACTGCTGGCTCCTAACTGCTCACCTACCTGTCTTCCTGATTGCCTTTAACTGCTTCAGCCTTCCAACCTGATGACTTCCTAACCACTACCCTGCCAGCCTGATTGATGCCTAACTGCTCCTCTGCCAGCCTATTTTCCCATAAATGTCTTCCCCTGCAGGCCTGGTCCACCCCAACTGCTCTCCCCTGCAGGACTGGTCCCTCCCAACTGCCCTCCCCTACTGGCCATATTGTGGCAGCCATCTTTTGTCCAAATGGGGGCAGGATCTTTGACTACATAGGGTCAGCCATCTTGGGTGTTGGAGTAACAGTCAATTTTCATAATACTCTTTTATTAGATCGGATAGATGCCTGGTGCATGGGTGTGGGCCAGCTGGTTTGCCCTGAAGGTGTCACAGATCACAGTGGGGTTTCCCTTGGGGCGTGGGGCAGCCTGGGTTAAGGGGCCTGTGGTGATTTGCAGGCTGGCCACGCCTCCCGGCAACCAAAGCAGAGAACCTGGTATCTCAGATTTATTTATCTTCTACAATTGAAACTTTGTAGCTTGAAGTGGAGCCCAGCCTCCTGCTTGCTCAATGGCCACAGCCATTCTTGGTGGGATTTATTTATCTTCTATAATTGAAACTTTTTAGCCTTGAGTGGAGGCCTGGGCCTGCCAGGCTGTGTGGAAAGCTTGACTTTCTCCATTGCCAGAGAAACCAAAGCCTCCTGCTCGCTCCACGGCAACAGTCAACTTGATTGAACTTAATTTGCATACTTGCTCCTGATTGGCTTGGTTGGTGTGGCTTTTGGGTGTAGCAGAGTGATAGTCAATTTGCATATTATTCTTTTATCGAATAGGAGATATATATATAGACATACACACACACACACACAGAGTGGCCAGATTAATATGATCTATGAATCCATATTAATCTGGCCACTCTGTCTGTGTGTGTGTGTGTGTGTGTGTGTGTGTGTGTGTGTGTGTGTATGCCTGAAAACACACAAGCCTACAAATATGAAAAACTGACACCTGGAAGAAAAGTCGGCAAGGAAAGGATCTTGGCACTGCTATGTGCCAACATCAATGGATTATGTACTGGTAAACTGACACATTTGATTGTTGACAAAACTCACAAACCTAGAGTTTTAAAAAATATAATGAATCATCTGCCTGTTTTGTATGGCAACTCCAAAAAGGCATGGCTCAACGCGGACTTTTTCCAAGACAGGTTTTTGATAGAATTTGTACCTGCAGTCAGGAAATTTCAAGGGGAAGAGATTGAAATACCACCAGAGGATGCAAAATGTTTATTGCATTTAGACAATGCTCTTGCTCATCCATCCAAAAATATTTTATGTTAATTTAATGACAAATTAAGATGTATGTTTTTGTCAAAAAAATATATCACGTATCCAACCCATGGACCTGGAGGATAATTCTGGCAACCGAATGAATATACAGCAAAAAGTTTTAGAGGAAATAGTGGTTGTATTGCAGAATGAAGGTAATGATGAACATACAACAGGACAGCGTATCTTACAAAACTTAGGGTTTTAAAGAGTTACCGTGTAAAATAAAAATATTTTAAATTTTGCTGTACCATGAAAAGAAGTGAAAGTGCAAATATTGGAAACTGGTTGGAAGAATTTGCTTGACAATGAAGGGAGACTTTCATTTAGAAAAGCGGGAGGTTACTAATTACTGTGGGACAACACAGAATATTGGTGGACAAGCAGCTGAGGAAGATGTTTTATAGTGGTTAGAAGAAGATGAAGGTGACCCTGGGTACCACACTATGAGTGAAAGTGTAATAGCAGATGAGGTGATGACCTGGGAAAATGAGGGTGTGTGTGAAGATAAGGAGGAAGAAGAAACAACATGTCCCAAACAGAAAGTTATCAGTGTTTGGATCCCATCTCCACGATCTAATAATATCTATTGCCAATTCATCAGATAATGAAATTCAGCTTCATTAAACCGTTTTAAAATATTAGGGAGTTAATTATAAAAAAAAAAAACAGCAGAATTCAAAAGTTCAAACCAAACTTGACAGGGTTTTCAAGGCAGGATTACCTAAAGGAAGCACCTCAACATGAAAGATTAATGTCACACCACAATTAGAGTGTCTGGATATATTATCATCAAAAGATAATTAAATAGGAAAACAGTTTTCTGTTGTTATAAAATTTAAATTTTGTTTTGTTTTCAAGAATATTGTTTATTTTTTAGTTAAATATAATTAAAGTGTATTTTGGAAAAATGTTTATTTCAATTTAGATTGCATATTATTACAGTCTCAAAACTACAGTGGTACATAAGCAATAATATCTATATAAAAATTGTCTGTGAAATTAAACTGTTCATACACACTTAATTTTAATTACTCAAACATGTCACGTAAGTAAAAGCAGGTAAACTAATTTGTCAGTTTTTTCACATACACATTCGGAAAACCTACTTTATTTTATACTTGATGCCCGGTGCACGAAATTTGTGCACGGAGCAGGGTGTGTTCCTCAGTCCAGCATGCACCCTGTCCAATCTGGGACCCCTAGAGGGATTTCCAACTGCCCATTTAAGCCCGATCCCACTGGTGGGATCGGGCCTAAATGGACAGTCGGACCTCCCTCTCACATTCCAGGATTGCTGGCTCCCATCCGCTCGCCTGCCTGCCTGTCTGATTGCCATTAACCACTTCTGCCTGCCAGCCTGATCACCCCCTAACCACTCCCCTGCCAGTCTGATAAATGCCTAACTTCTCCCCTGCTGGCCCAATTGCCCCTAACTGCCCTCCCTTGCCAGCCTGGTCGCCCCTAACTGCCTTCTCCTGCAGGCCTGGTCACCCCTAACTGTCCTCCCCTGCTGGCCTGATTCCCCCAAACTGCCCTCCGCTGCAGGCCTGGTCCCCCCCCAATTTCACTCCCCTGCAGGCCTGGTAACCTCCAACTGACCTTCCTTGCAGACCTGGTCAGCCATAACTGTTCTCCCCTGTTGGCAGGGTTCCCCCCAACTGCCCTCCCCTGCAGGCCTGGTCCACCAAACTGCCCTCCTTAGCAGGCCTGTTCCTTCCAAACTGCCTTCCCCTGCTGGCCATCTTGTGGCAGCCATCTTATATCCACCTGGGGGCAGAAATCTTTGACCACATGGGAGTAACCATCCAGAGTGTTGGAGTGACTATCAATTTGCATATTACTCTTTTATTAGATAGGATAAGAGACTTTCCCTCGAAGGGAAACCCCCTTACCTGATTTCGTTCCTTGCATTGAGGTTTCATTGTATTTTGAAGATAACCTGACAAGATTTGCTAACAGATTAGATGTGAGGTTTAAGACAAAGAGAAAGACAGGAGCTGAGGATGACACCAAGTTTTCAGCAGAGCAATTGGAAGAGCTGTCATTAACTCAAACAAGAAAGACCACATGAAGGGCAGGTGTGAGAAAGACTATCAATAGTGCAATTTTGGAGATCTTAACCAAAATAGCTATTTTTTTTAAAAAAAGGATAATAAGTAGGCAATTTGATATATAGGTCAGGCTTTAAAGAGAGAGATCTGGTCTGGAAATATAAATTTGAAGATCATTAGTATATACAAGGTAATATAAGTGGTGAGAAAAAAGATCAAGAACTGAATCCTGGGACACTTGAATGTGTAAAAGGAGGGAGATGAGGAGAAACCAAACAGACTAAGGACAGACTAGGAAAGGCAAGGGGGAAGCCAGGTGATTGTGTACCCCCTCCCCCCTGAAAAGTCAAAGTCCTAAGAGCCAAATGAAAAAAGAGATAGTTTCCCATTGGGTCAAATATGATAGGTTATGTAAAACCAGATCTAAAACATTATGTCTAGATTTATTAGAGGAAAACAAGTACTAACCTTGAGAAAAACAGTTTAGTAGATGAGGTTGGACTAAAAATTACTAGAGTGAGCTCAAGAGTGCATGGAAGGGAAATTATAATCAGTGAGTGTAGACAGTTCTTTTCAGGACTTGTTAGCTAAATGGCACGACCTTGGATGATCTCATCTGCACCATGTTTGGCTGTAGCTTTCAATCCTTCCGTAATGACTATGAAGCATTTTTGTAAGACTTGAACGTTTTTTAATTACATACCTGTGGCACTATATGTTTTAACATATGCCAGACTAGTTGTTACATAGTAAATTCACAAAATGATACACAGAAAAGATGCCATGAATTTTTTCTAGATATATATTATATTACCTGATTATCATGTTTCTCATGCTTACAAAGACAACAGAAGGATTTATTTCTAGATAAAGAAATCATCCAGCTCTTGAATATACTACTCAAATTAGAAAGTACACTGTAATTAGCCCTATTAAAATATTGTAACAGAAATAAATGGGGAAACATGCAGGCAATATTCTTTCTTTGTAAACTGAATTTTTGTAAATTTTGTAATATGAAGACCCTGTTGAAAAATTGGGTGAGATGCATACTGAAATGTATTCTCTTCAAAAAAGAAGGATAAAGGCATGCACTCATGGTACCTTTCAAAAAGAAGATTCACTACATTAGGAGCACCTTGGTTTATTTAGTGCTTGTGACAGATTTCAGGGATCCGATGGTTCATGTAGCCCACAATACTGAGTGTCTGGCACTTTACAGAAAAGGTTTGTCAACACCTGATCTTCGAGATTAATCACTTGATGTGCTTTAATAGGTTTTACTCAATATTCTGAAATTTGTAGATAAGATATGAAACAAATTGCCCTGTGAAATCCCTGGGCTTTCAAATTAATTTGAGGGTCCAATATTTGAAAACTCGGGAATTAGGAACAACCACAAAAAGCTAGTAGCTAGTAATTTAGATGGAAACAAAGTAGAGTGACAGTGTAGCATATAACTTCCTACTATAACTGAGCAGGTATTAAAAGTATCCTTACAAAATTTGCTGAAGACATGACATTAAACCTAATGCTTTAACTACATGTCAATTGTCTAACAATCAATATATTGTAGACTAGAACTACCCTTGTTTTACAGGTAGCTGCATAGTACATCATTTTCTGGGTATAATAAAGTATGTCTTTAGAGATGGCTTTTTACATTATCTCCAACTTTTTGGTATGCGATCCTAATATATAAAAACCCTGGGTCATAATGACCAGTAACTATGGGAGGGTGACCAACTGGAAGTCAGTGCTGGCACTGCACCCAAGCAAGCAGTAATGGGCAATCAGGCCACAGGCAGAGGAGTGAGTGATGATCAGGTAGGCAGACCAGCAGTTAGAGGTTATCAGGTAGGCAGGCCAGTGGTTAAGGGTTATCAGGAAAGCAGACCAGTGGTTAGGGTTGATCAAGTAGGCAGACAAGTGATTAGGGGAGATCAGGTGGGCAGATGGCCCCTCATCGGCTGCCCCCCCACAAGCAAGCAGTTAGGGGAAATAAAGCAGACAGGCAGAGTAGTTAAGGTGATCAGGTAGGCAGACCAGCAATTAGGGCTGATCAGGTAGGTAGGCAAGTGGTTAGGGAAGATCAGGTTGGTAGGTGAGCAGTTAGGGGCAATCAGGTAGGCAGACAGCCCTTCGCAGGCCTGGCCATGACCCCCAGCAAAGAAAGAGAGAAGCCCAGGCCAGCCTAGCCATTGCACCCCAGCCTGTGGCCTGCAGAGGGAGGCCACTGGTGGCAGGGGAGTGGGGGCAGTGCTGCACTGATGGCAAGCATTGGCAGCTGCGAGGTGTGGGGCCAACTGCCTGCAGCCCAGTGAAGAAAAGCCCAGTAGGCCCAGATCTCAGGCCAGGCCTAGGGACCCTACCTAGGATTGTGAGAGGGTGCAGGCTGGGCTGAGGAACTGCCCCTCCCCACCCCCGCGTGCATAAATTTTCATGTGCCAGGCCTCTAGTGTTGTAATAAATATCCTTAACATACATATTTATATTTGTAACATTTATATAAATATCCTTAATGCATATGTTTGTATTATATGTCTTTATTATCTATGTCATATTTTAGATATATACCAGAGGCCCGTGCACAGAATTGTGCACCAGTGAGGCCCCTTGGCATGGCCTGTGGGGAAAGGGCTGAAACCAGCAGTCCAATGCTGCCTGCCCCTCCTGCCTGCTGCTCCTGCTCATTCTGGCCCCACTGCTCCTGCTGAGGGCTCATGTCCAGCAGAGGCTCACACCACTGCAGAGGTGCTCGCCAGCCATGAGCCCTGCATCTGGCTCCTGACTGGGGGGATTGGATTGGGGTGGGGGGAAGGCCTGTGATGCAATCAGCCCTCTTGGTGGGTAGTGGGACGACCTTACCAGCATGGGATTCGGATCCATCCCGCTGGCTGATGTTTGTAATGGTTGGTGAGAGCCATCTGAAGGCCACTTTTACTAGTACAACTTTTTTCCTCGCCAAGCGTTTATGGACGGGAAGTGGCCACAGTGCCTGAGGCCAACTTCCAGGAGGCCATCAGTTCTGTCAGGATGGTGCTGGTGGTGCAGGTCCATTGGTGCCTGGCCCATTCTCCAGAGACTGGACCTGCAGGACTACTGAGGAAGTGAGTGGCTGCCACCAGGCTGGTGTGTTGCCTGGACAGGGTGGTCAGCTGAGCAGCGCTCCCACTGTGGGAGCACACTGACCACCAGGGACAGCTCCTGTTGACCAGTCATTGGGCCATTCAGTCGTTTGGTTGCTTAAGCTTTTGTATGTATAGATAATACATATAATGACCTACTGCATGTTTTATATACATAATAATATATAATTAATGTCGTTAGAATGTGTACGTGTGTGTTTATACAAGTCATATTTTCCTATAGGATCTAGTTCTGTAAGTGAAGCTATTGGGATAAAAGAATGACATACTTGAAATTTTGGAACATATTCAATTCCCCTTCTAAAAACGATGTGCCAAGTTCATCTCCCAATAGTGCACAAGAATGCCTTTTCCTCCCATGTGCCAATTCTGGTTGTTATTTTTTTAAATAAAATAATTATCATTGTTATTTCCAAAAATGGTATTTCATTGTTTGTTGATCTGCATTTTTCTAATTACCAAGCAAGGATCACTCTCTCTAGTAAAAATATAAAATTAGTTAATCAGGAATGTTAGCTCAAATTTGAATTTGTTTTATAGGAAAAGTATAATCACCTACTGTTAAGTACTGCTGTAGGCTTACCTGTAAGAATCTTCATCCTCCATAATAGAAACCTGCTGCTTATCAGTTTGTTCACTTTTGCTCTTCTGACTCCATCCACCACTCTCACTGTCATCAGTACCATCATGCGTGTTTCCTGTCACTTCCCTTTTACTGCTTTTCTGCTCCATTTTTACTTCAACCTTTGATGAAAGATTGATAATTGTTATTACCTTATTCATTAAAATGACTTTTTTCATTCATTCTATCATTTGGCTTTTATAATTTGGCTTTGTAATTACCTTATTCGTGAAAATGACTGTGTTTTCATTAATTTCATCACTTGGCTGCTGGTTATCAGTGTGTTCACTGTTGCTTTGCTGAATCCGTCCAATGCTGTCACTGTCATCATCAGCACCCTCATCCACGTTTCCTGACATTTCCCTTTTACTGCTTTTCTTCTGCTCCTTATTTTCTTCAGCCTTTGATGACAAATTGATATTAGGGATGTTGTGATCATGTTACTCATTAAAAAGACTGTATTTTCATTAATTTTATGGAATTGCTATGACTTGAACCAATGAAAATATTTTGTGTGTTGAAGTTTATCAATAAAGGTCATTGAAATTGTCAATTCTAATTCATTTCTGTTTCAGTAAAGAAGACGACTTTTCCAAGATTTCTAATAGGGCTGTCTTAATTTTGTGCTCCTATTCACATCCTAATCACTTTGTTACCTAACATTTCCCTTACCCACCCCCACCCCATTTATCTAGCAGAGACAGATAAATAGAGGGACAAAGATGCCAAATGTGTCCTCTTCTGTCTTTCCCACCTGGGTCTTTCATTACCCACCAGATTTGGAGGATGTGAAATTGTGCATCAGTAACAAATAGTAAGCTTTCCTCTTTCTGCACGAAGCTATTCCTTCCCCCATTGCCTTTTACAATTCTTTTTCTTAAAGATCTTTGAGGGTACCAAAAAAGTGGTGGCATTCATAAAATATATGAACCACAGTTTGCCACAACACTGGAGCAGAATGAAACCAATGAATTGTTGGTTAATGTACAACTCTGGAAAATGAGTAATACAATCACTATAAAATCTTATAGCTAGAGGATATACAGATAGTTGTCTACTCACTTTATCCCCATAGTTACTAATAATGTAAATAAAACCAAGGTTAAATGATATGTCAAACTTGGTAAGGATGCAATTTCTACCATTTTATGGCACTAAAACAAAAAAAGATATAATTCTATAATGCTCAATCAGATAAGTAAACAGAAAATTTCATCAAATTTATCAGGTAATTTAAGTATGACTTTTGAAAAGTAATTTAATGCCTTAGTGCAGTGGTTGGCAAACTCATTAGTCAACAGTGCAATGATTAAAATTTGTTTTGAGAGCCAAAGTTTTTCAACTTAAACTTCTTCTAAAACCACTTCTTCAAAATGGACTCGCTCAGGCCGTGGTATTCTGTGGAAGAGCCACACTCCAGGGACCATAGAACCGCATGGGTCTCGCAAGCCTTGGTTTGCCCACCATGGCCTTAGTATAATGAGAGGGCTCATCCACTTTTTCTTATAAAGGAACATAATGTATTAAATTTTTTCCACCTCAAAACTCAGGTTCTATTTGAGACAAATATTGAGTTTATGGTAAATAATGTATGTGACCTATATGATACATACATGTCAAAATGATAATTGCCATGCTTTTATTTTTGGAAGGTATTCTATGTTTCTATATTTTTAATTTTTCAATTACAGTTCACATTCAATATTTTTTGTATTAGTTTTAGTTGTGCCACCTAGTGGTTAGACAATCAGATACTTTACAAAGTAATCCTTCTGATATTCCAAGTGCCCGCCTGGCACCATACGTACCTATTAAAATATTAGAGGCCCGGTGAACAAAATTTGTGGATGGTGGGAGGGGTTCCCTCAGCCCAGCCTGCACCCTCTCCAATCCGGTACCCCTCAGGGGATGTCCGACTGCTGGTTTAGACCCGATCCCTGGGATTGGGGCAGTCAGACATCCCTCTCACAATCCAGGAATGCTGGCTCCTAACTGCTCACCTGCCTGCCTGCCTGATTGCCACTAATTTGCCTACCTCACAGCCTGATCACTCCTAACTGCCTCTGCCTGCTGACCTGATTGCCCCTAACTGTGCCCCTGCCAGCCTGGTCACCCCCAATTGTCCCGTCGCTGGCCTGATCGCCCCTCACTGCCCCCCTCAGCCAGCCTGATTACCCCTCACTGCCTCCCCTGTAAGCCTGGTTGTCATTGGGTCATCCCTCACTAACCCCCCTGCCAGCCTGGTCACCCACGCAGCCTGTTTGGTTGTTTTGGATGTGACGGCCTCTGGCTCTTTATATACAGATGATTGACTACATTCTATATGCTGTACTTGACATCACTGTGACTATTCTGTAACTGCCATTTTGTACTTCTTAATCCCTATATTGTTTTTGCCCAGTCTGCTGACACCCTTTTCTCTGGCATCCTTCAGTCAGATTTCTGTCATTTATGAGTCTCTCTTAAATTTCTTAGTTCATCTACAGTGTTTTGCTCTTTACATTCCACATATAAGTGAAATCATACGGGACTTCTCTTTTTCTGTCTGATATACTTCACTTAGCATAATGCCCTATAGGTCCATCTATGTTGTCACAAATGGTAAGGTTTCATTTTTTATGGTAGTACCACACTTTATTAAACAACATAATGTAAAGCTTTGACTCAACAAACACATCTGAGAGTGGTGACAAAAATATGTGTGGAAGTATACAGTATATGTCTGTTATTAGAATACCTCAATAAAATTTCAATGATGATGTACAGTGCAGGTGGATACTTGAAATATTGGGGAGACCAATTTATAAAGTATATCTAACCACTATGCTGTACATGTAAAACTAATATAAAATAATATTGAATGTAAACTGTAACAAAGATGAAGTAAAAATACCTTGAAGTGATCATATTAGAATTCTAAGTTCCAAGGTTTTGAGTAAACTGTAGAAGATTGCACACACTATAGCACAAAATAGATGAGTTAAGCTTGGAATATTTGTTTATATCCTTTATCCAACTCAGAGCTTCTGTCCATTTTATTGTTTCTGGGATGCAGTCTATGGTTTTTTAAAAATGATTTTAGGAAGAGAGCATGGGAGTGGGATAGAGAGTTAGAAACATTGATGAGAGAGAAACATGGATTGGATTCCTCCTGCACATCCCATACTATAGATCCAGCCACAGCACTATGCCCTAACCCTGAATCCAATCAGGGGCATCTTGGTTCATGGGTCAATACTCCACCACTGAGCAACACTCCCTGAGCTATAGGATGTAATGGAAATTTAAGCAAATGGACTTAAAAAGCAACAGTATAGTACTTATTACATATTTTAAACACTTTCCTTTATCCTTTTCACTGGTTCATAGTACATAGGTCACATAATACATAGCAAATTAGTTGTCCAATTCAGAAGGAAGACTGACAGAGAGACTTAAGTCAATTAAAGAACAGGAGAATATTTTCCTAAAATTTTATTATTTAGTTGACAGAATCTATTTATATACACAATTACATATTTAGACAACCTCATTTTGCATACAATATATTTTTCAGAAGTGGAAAATCAGAATGGACCAGAGAATTGATAAAGAGAAAAAACAGAGTAGCAGCAAATGAAATTCTACCTGGTTTTGAAGTTGAACAATCTCTTTTTTCCATGCCAGGTGCTCTACTTTGAACATGTCATTCTTAAACGTTTGTAAATCTTGCTGTAGTTCTTCAATTACATATACTCCAGGTGTTGTGTCATTGTGCAGTAGAGAGGAATGGTCTTCTTTTAATTTAGAGTCCAAGCTTTTACAATAATTAGCACTGCAATGATCTGCACACAATGGCTTCTGGAACCAGTCTTGATTTGGCTTTGTTTCCTTATAAGTATTTGTAACAGCAGGCATATCGTGGTTTTTTATTTCAATCATGGGTTTTGTTTCATTGCAGCGGACAAGGCACAAATCAAAATGGCTTTTTGGATCACTAGACTGAGGTGTAGGTCCAATGCCTAATTTCCAATCTGTGGTATTTGGGTTCATATTTTTTGTCATTTGCATAGCAAACTCTTGGTCTTCTCTCACTTCAGACTTAACTACTGGGGTCCTAACTTTTTCACTTTCTGTATCATTACAAAAACTCTCCTCATTTTTGTTTAAAACGTGTTCAGCATCAGGTTTGTGATCATTTTCAGAATGTAATTCCTTGTCTCTTAAAGAAAGCTCAGAAGAAGAGGACCAGGAAGAGTCTTCAGGGGACCCAGAGTCTGCATGAGATGGAGAAACAATTTTGAGAGTGGTTTCTTCTCTTTCAGGAAATGTTTGTAGTGCTGCAGAGATAGACTTTCCAAACGCATCTTTCCCCTCACAATCAAGCATTTTACGTGTCAAATTAGAAGGCATTTGTCTTAATCTTGCTCCTCCTTTAGAGTTATCACATGGTGGCTCTTCCT
The DNA here is from genome assembly GCF_951640355.1 of Cnephaeus nilssonii. NCBI lineage: Eukaryota > Metazoa > Chordata > Mammalia > Chiroptera > Vespertilionidae > Cnephaeus > Cnephaeus nilssonii. Next base: position 934,096 of record NC_137094.1, on the reverse strand, counting down.
CAGGGCACCCAGTCATTTTTAGTTTTCCAGAAAATTCATATGACTTCTTCTTTGACTCATCTTTGGAAAGTTGTAAGTTCTTCCTCTGCTCTAACGTGCCTTGTTTGATGCACATTTCCTCATCCTTTTGCACAGAAGAGTGTCCTGAATATGCAGATCTATCCTCTTTGTCACATGCCCTATTTATTTGTGATTCTTGAGTCATTTTTTCCAGATCCAAAGTTGCAAGATGAATTAGCTTGGTTTGATTTTTAGATGTCTTTGCTGTCCGGGTATGTGTTTCTGAAATAACTTTATCCTTAAGTAATCAAGTATGGATGAAGAAAAATTAGAATGTAATTTAAAATTAACTGTTAGAATTCTTAATCTATGACTATCTATTCCCCAAATCAATGAATTGTAACTGAGGAGTAAAGAAAAGAAAGAAAGAAAGAAAGAAAGAAAGAAAGAAAGAAAGAAAGAAAGAAAGAAAGAAAGAAAGAAAGAAAGAAAGGAAAAGAAAGAAGAAAGAAAGAAAGAACTTGCCTTGGTCTAAATTAAAATAAAAACATGTGTCTTCAAACCTAATTATAACACTATTGGAATCAAAGAATTTATTATATGTTAAATCTATGAGAAATAAATTAGTAGCTGAATTTTAACATTACTGAGCCTCCCTCTCTTGAAATATTTCACCTCACCATATCCTAAATTGTGAGCCCCTGCAGTGCATTTCAGAATTTTTTAGGGTGATACAAGATGGAGGCAAAGGAGGTGAAAGTTGCACTCACTTCCTCCTTGGACCAGATTGGAATTACAACTCAATTATATAACTACAAACCTGAATAATGAACTGAAGACTAGCTGAATATCATTCTTATAACCAAGGATCTACAGAAGAAGCCTCAGCTAGACTAGTAGGAAGGACAGAGATTCAAAAAGGACTGTCCCTGCAACCACTTGTGGTAGTTGAGAATGCAGAAGCATGTCTCAGTGCAATGGTCCCCCTGAAGGTCCGGGTGAGGCCGTGTGCCCCTGGATCCGGGTGAGGCTGGGTCCCGGGTCCGGGGGAAGCCGCGCGCACCTGGGTCCAGGTGAGGCCACGCACCCCCTGGGTCCGGGTGAGGCCACGTGCCTCTGGGTCCGAATGAAGCCGTGCCCCTGGGTCTGGCCAAGACCCAACCAGAGGGAATCGAACCTGCATTACCACCATTTGTCCACCATCCAGAGCTGAGGGGTCAGTGCCGACATGTACACATAAGGAACTGATGGACATTGATATTGGGTCTCAAAAGAACTGTTGGTCCAGAAAGAAACTCACTATAGACTGATTCATTTGCCTATCAGCATAAATATTATTGCTCGTCTCACATTCAGTTCATATAAGTATATCTCTAGTGACACATGATCTCGCTCATCTAGGGGAAATGATGAAAAACATAGACTGATGAACAAGAACAGAACCAGAAATAAGGAGGCATCGATCGGACTATCGGGCCTCAGAGGGAGGATAGGGGAGGGTTGGGGGAGGAGGGAGAGATCAACCAAAGGACTTGTGTGCATGCATATGAGCCTAACCAATGGTTAAGTTCAACAGGGGGTTGGGGCATCGGTGGGGAGGGGTGTGGGATGGGAATAGGGGGATGAGGACAAATATGTGACACCTTAATCAATAAAGAAATTTAAAAAAAAATGGTCCCCCTTAAGAGCAAGTGGTCTCAACCCCAAGCTGGGGTCACAGCCCTGAGAATCAGAGCCTGGAAGAGGAGCCCACAGGACATCTGGCTGTGAAAATCAGCAGGGATTCTGCCTTCCAGGAAGAGGTGGGAATTTGATAGAAAAGCAGGAGCCCTCCTAAAGGGCCAGCACACAAGTATACTTCCAACCACTCACGTTGGGGCTATGAAGAAAGGGTGGCTCAGCGTACATCGGGAGCCATGTGAGGAGACTGCTTTCTGGGGCTCTGGCAGGGAGCTGAAGGGATGGCCTCTGGGTGCCCTCCCTGTGCTGAGTCCTTCTCCTACAATGCCCACAGATGCCATCACCCCTGGGTCAAGCCATCCCTTCTTTATGGTCTCAGCCTGGGGAATGTACTCTCCCATCGTCCTGAATCCTTGTCCACAACCCTGTGGATCTACACACTGCAAAGGAGTGTTGGCCCATGGTGTACAGTTTCATGGAGTCTCTTAAGCAGGTCTAGGTGATCTCAGAGGGTGTCAAAGACTGAGTTGTGTGACGTTGGGTTGTGGGTCTTTATTCCCTTGCTGGTCTAACTAAAGCCACCATTCCAGTGCTGAGCCCTCCCTCCATACAGCCAAATCTTGGTCTTTGGGCCCTGATGAATTTTGATGACCTTCCCCTAATGTCTCCCTGAGGCCCCACCCTTCCACAACAGTTCATGGGTACCTGGTGGGTGGTAATTGGCATTTGTGTAACCTAGGACTTGTGTTGAGTGGCCTCACACCCAGAAATGAAACCAAGTTTAAATCTGCATCAACATGGTAAACACCACTTGCACCTACCTGATGACTCACTCACCTCGTGCAACTCACATACCAACAGGTGCTCTTTTAGTAACTGAACCCAGCAGAAAGCTTGTAGGCAGAGGTAGCCCAAGTCCCCAAGTGCCTTGCGCTTTTTGCTCAGCTGTCCCATGGGCTTGATGCTGGTGGAAGCAGGCACCTTCTGGGTGCACCCCGGCCCAGCAGAGGCAGTCACAAATACTGGATCTCTTTATAGCTCCACACAGCCAGCCCAAAGGAAATCACAGGCAGAGACTGACATTGCCTCTCAGCAGAGTCCCTTCCAAGAGGCCCCAGAACCAATATACCCAGGGGTTGGGTTGGGGGACTTCAGAGCATGACCCAAGTAGATTCACAAGCAGAACACCCAAATGAAGATCTGGGCAGACCGAGCTGGCATGAATTAGTCAACCCCATCTACAAACAGCCCAAAAGCAATCAAGACTTTACAAAAGGAGGGTTCACAGAACACACACAAGTGACATTCTAGGAGCATCTAACTGAGGTCATCAGAAAGATAGTGCCAATGAGATTCAAAGACACTTAATACATAAGGCCATTGTACCAAGACTAGGATGCAAAGCAGATCTACCTAATATACAGAAACAAATAGCGAGAGGCAGCCAAAATGGGGAGTCAAACATGCCCCAAATGAAAGAACGGAATAAATTCCAAGAAAAAAGAACTAAATGAAATGGAGGGAAAATATGCATAAGAAACAGAGTTCAAGAACATGGTTACAAAGATGCTCAAGGAACGTAGTACTAACTTCAACAAAGAGATAGCAAGTATAAAAAATGACAAAGAAACCACATAAAATAACCACTCAGAAATGAAGAATACAATCTCTGAAATGAAGAACACACTAGAATGAATCAACAGCAGATTAGATGAAGCAGAGAATAGGATATTTGATTTAGAAGACAAGGTAGCAGGAAGCACCCAATTAGAACAGTATATATAAATTAATGAGCTAGTTACAATGACTTTAGGGACAACACAAACCATAGTAATATCCACATTGTAGGGGTATGAGAAGAAGGAGAGAGAGGATGAAAAATTGAGAACTATGTACATATCAATAATCACTTTAATTGTAAAAGGCTTAAATTTTGCAATCAAAAGACAAAATATATGAAAGGATAAGAAAATAAAACCCCTACATGTGCTAGCTACAACAGTCCAACCTTAGTGAAAGATACACATAGACTGAAAGCAAAGGAGGGAAAGCTTATATTTATTGAAAATGCAAACTAAAAAGGCCCTGACATCATAACTCAATTGGTTAGAGCATTGTCTTGATACACAAAGTTTTCAAGTTCAATCTCTCATCAAGGCATATAAAAGAAGCAACCAATGAATGCATAATTAAGAGGAACAACAAATCAATGTTTCTTTCTCTCTCTCTCTCTCTCTCTCTCTCTCTCTCTGTCTCTCTATCTCTTTCTCTCTCTCTGTCTCTCTCTCTTAAATCAGTAAGTTAAAAAATAAAAATTTTTTCAAATGTAAACTAAAAACAAAAAACAAAACAGGATAGCAATAATTACATCAGATAAAATAGATTTTAAAACTAAGGCTATAACAAGAGACAAAGAAGGCCTTATACATATAATGATAATGGGATCAATCCAAAACCAAGAAATAACCTTTGTAAACATAAGTGCACCTAATTACATACAGAAAATATTGATATAATCATAGTTAGGAGTTTAATACCCCACTGATACCAATGGATAGGGCTTCCAAAAAAAATAAAAAAGATAACACCACCCTGAAAAGACACATTTTACCAGAAAAATTTCATTTATTTTTTCAGACAAGTACACTGTAACACTGCAGGGTATACATTTTCTTCAAGTACACATGGAACATTTTCCAGGATAGATCACATGTTACACCATAAAAAAAAGCCTTAGAAAATTTAAAAATATTAAAATCACTTCACACATCTTCTCCAACCACATTTGTAGTGTTATCAAACTACAAACCAATTACACAAAAAACAAACAAACAAATAAACAAACCCACACCTGAAAGCATACAAACACATGGAGGCTAAATAACCTGTTACTAAACAGTGAATGGGTTAACAAAGAGATCAAGGAAGAAATAAAAAGATTCCTTGAGACAAATGAAATGAGAACATGACAACCCCAAATCTATGGAACAGTGAAAGCAGTCCTAAGAGGGAAATTCAAAGCAATGCAGGCCTACCTCAAGAAACAAGAAAAGTATCAAATGAACAATATAACCTTTCACCAAAAGACCTGTTTTTAATGAGCCTATTGGATTGTTTTTAAAGGTGTAACATGATCTTAATTCTATCAATTGATTAATTATTATTATGACAGTGTTCTTTTTGTAGTGAGTATAGTTCACCAAACATAAAATAAACCATTTAAACTGAAAAATTCAGTAGCATTTGGTACATTTACAACATTGTGCAATAATGACCTTTATCTAGTTCTAAAATGTTTCATCACATCCTCATTCCCATTAAATTGAGAATCCCCATCCCCCCTATTACAGTCTCTGGCAAGCACTTGTTTGATTTCTGTCCCTATGGATTCACTTATTGTGGAAATCTTACCTAATAATAGACAAATATGTAAATTGACTATACCTCCGCTACACTCACAGGCAATCAGAGTGTGTATGCAAATTAAAAGACCAAAGATGGCGGCTGCCCAGCTGCTCCAGGCACAGAGAGGCCAGGCAGGTCAGGACGCCTGCTATGAGAGGGAGGGCAGGGGGCAAAGGGATCTACAGGAGCGGAGTGCCACAGCCAAGAAAGACTGCAGACTGCAGAGTCTGCAGGGAAGACGAAGAAGGCAGACTCTGGCTGGAGCGAAGGCCTGGGTCCTGGGTGCCAGAGGAAAACCAGTGCTGGAGGCCAAGGGAAGGAAGGCCTATTGCATGAATCTCTTCATGCAATGGGCCTCTAGTTACTTATAAAAGGAACCACGGCAATAAAATAAACATATTCTCTGGCCTGGGTTCTGTGCTGAGTTGGTTGGAGCATTGTCCCAAGCACCAAAAGGTCATGGGTTCAATTCTCAGTCAGGGCACATATACAGGTTGTCAGTTCAATCCCAGTTGGGGCTCATGGGGAAGGAAACCAATCCATGTTTTTCTCTCATGTCAATGACTCTCTCTCTCTCTCTCTCTCTCTCTCTCTCTCTCTCTCTCTCTCACCCTTCCTCTCTCTCTAAAATCAATTTTTAAAAGGCATATCTCTGTTGAGAATTTAACAACAGAAAGACTAATTTTGCATTACAAAAGTAAATCAATGACAGGTAGGCCACTACAAAATTATAAGATTAAGTGCCACACAAAATTAAATGGACAGCATGAAAATTAATTTCACAAGGGAGCACTTTACCTTCAAGTCTTCATTGTGTGATGTAGGCTTTGAATTATCACCAAGGCCAGGTTTGCTGCAAAGTCTTTACAGTAAAATATAAAACAAAAATGAGTGAGTTTATATCTTTAAAATAGCAACACAAATTTAAATGAACCATCCATTATCTGTATATGAAATAAAGATTCTTGATATAATTAATGCTGGTGCTCTATTTTTAAAAAAGGCTTTAGTTATCTATTTCTGCTGCCATCTCTCCCAATCTATGAACTATTTAATTGAAGGCACACTCTGACTGAGTCTAGTTTGTTTTTACCTATTAATGGCTGACATAACTTTTATTCCCTGAACTGGCACACATCTGATGACCTAAGTCAAGATAGGAAGATACACTGTCCCTTCCTCCTTCTCTGTCCCTGGTTCAAAGACTACTGGATATCAGTCAAAAAATGGCAGTCTTGCTTCGTTAGCATGGAAACCACTTATTAAGGAGAACCCATTCCTTCCTTTTACCCTAAAACCATACAGGAACTTTCCTGAAATGGTGGAAAGTTAAATGTCCAAATGTCAAAGATCTAAGTATTATCTGGTTAGCCATCCCACTCCCAGATCACCATGCCAGTCTCAACATTTAAATCTTCAGCCTATAAGGGCACAGACTCCTGAAACGAGGATGGACTCAAATGATCAAGAATAGGAGCTCTCCATTTCCCTGCTCCTGTAAAACAATCTAAACGGAGACTCAGTAATCCACACATAACATAAGTGTGTTACCAACTGCCCAGCTCCATTACTGATTTGACAGCTTGTCCTGTCCCTGCCCAACTCTCAATGTACTTGGGAAGCACATCAGCTAATTGGGAAAAGTTATACAAATAACTCTCCTGGTTAGCACTAAACATCTAAAACAACAACAACAACAAGGGATTGCCTGGCCAATTTGTGTCAGTGATTCAGCATCAACCCATGAATCAAGCGGTCACCAGATCAACTCCAAGTCAGGGCACATGCCCAGGTTGCTGGCTCAATCTTTAGTAGGGGGTGAGCATGAATGAGGCAGCTGATAAGTGATTCTCTCTCATCATTGATGTTTCTATATCTCTCTTCCTCTCCCTTCCTCTCTTTCTAAAATTAATAAAGACATATTAGAAAAGGGGTATCTATCTGAGAGCAATTATTAAACAATTCCTCTTGACACAAATTTGAAAAATAAGTCTCCAAGTATTGAATATAAAATAGTTTTCATTTTGAACATAGCTGACGAAAAGGCAACTTTTAAACAGAGCACATTCAGTTAGCCCTGGCCAGGTGGCTCACAAGTTGGAGCACTGTTCCTTATATCTAAATGCGAGTTTGATTCCAAATCAGGACACCTACTCGGGTTTCAGGTTCAATCCCAGGTTGGGGCATCTGTGGGACTCATGTACTCTGAGTGAATCAGTCAATGTGAAGGTATTGACCAGAGGAACAACACAATCTGACGTATATTTTAACAGGCCCATGATGTTTAGAATTGAACGGAAGACTAGAATTGATGGAAAAAAGAAAATTAGGGGGAAAGGCAAGGAGAGAGGAGTCGGTGGAGAGCAAGAAGAAGGAAGGTGGCAGGAAGGAGCAAGGAAGGAAGGAAGGAAGAAAGGAAGGAAGGAAGGGAGGGAGGGAGGGAGGGAGGGAGGGAGGGAGGGAGGGAGGGAGGAAGGAAGGAGAAAAGAAAGAACAAAATCAATTAATTGGCTATTAAGATAAACTAGATAGCAGATGATGGTGACCTGGGCCTGGAAGATATGATTGGATTTTGGATATACACTCAACTGTTGAGTTTGTTGACCTTGAATTAACATACTTGGGGTTAAAAGGCTAAAACTTCTGATCTGTATGTCATATGTGAAAATTAACACCCCATTAATTTTAAAATGCTTTTAACCAAAATTTGCTTGTACTCAACAGGTTATTTTTTGTGATTAATTCGCAGTAACTTTAAACAAATTTTTTACAAAGCCGTATGTTGTAAAACCACTGTAATTTCACTGACATAAATACGTATTACTTATCGACAACTATAGTCTACATATTGGAATCCAAGAATCACCACTCGTAAACAGTTAGGCAAATGGTTAGTACATGCTCACACCACATAGCACATGGCTAATTGGTTCTGTTGGCGAGTGGAGTGACTGTCTGCAGAAGTTTTAACATGTGCCGGCCGACATTCCCATGTGCACTGAGCTGTGCCCCAGCCATGTGCATTTGCTTATTATCGGTGACTGGTAAATGCACGCCTTATTAGACCTATTCACCATAAACTTAAAATTATGTATTAAACACATCATTCCAAACCTTACCTTAAAATGTAAACAAAAGGAAGAGAGTTAATTTAGCAACATGGCATTAAAAAAGCAAACTGTATTGGACATTAAAAAGAAACAAAGACGGCCCTGGCCATTGTGTCTAAGTGGTGAGAGCATGGGCCTGCGCACCGAAAGGATCAGGGATTCCATTCCTGATCGAGGGCACATACCTGGGTTTCAGGTTCCATCCCCAGCCCTGGTACACTTGACGTGTTTCTCTCACATGGAGTTTTCTCTCTCTCCCTTCCTTGCTTCCACTTTCACTAAAAAAATCAATGAAAAGCAGAAGGCATATGAAATTGATGAAATGGGCACCAGAAAGCAAATGAACTGGGCTGGTGGCACTTCAGTTGAGGATGCATTGTTGAAGTGTGCACACAACAGCGTTTTTGTGGGCCCAGTGCAGGCAGCTGAATTGAAATCTGCAGCAGTTAAGTTTGCAAATCCTATGAACACACCATTCAAAGCAAGAGATGGCTGGCTTTGGCCCTTTCACAAAAGGCATGGAGTTATGTACAAATAAACTAATGGTGAAGCATTACGTGCTACAACAGAAGAGATTGAACCATTAGGGCAAAAATAAGAGAATGTATAAATAATGAAATGCTATTATAGTCTCAGATTTACAATGCTGACGACAGTGGTTTATTCTGGCTTCTGTGCCTGAAAACACACAAGCCTCCAAATATGAAAAACCAACACTTGGAGGAAAAGTCAGCAAGGAAAGGATCTTGGCACTGCTATGTGCCAACGCCAATGGATCTCATAAACTGACACCTGTAATCATTGGCAAAACTCCCAAACCTAGAGTTTTAAAAAACATAATGAGTCATCTCCCTGTTTTGTATTGCAACTCTAAAAAGGCATGGCCCAACGTGGTCATTTTCCAAGACTGGATTTTGAAAGAATATGTACCCGCATTCAGGAGGTTTCAAGGTGAAGAGCTTAGAATACCACCCGAGGATGCAACATGTTTTTTTGCATTTAGACAATGCTCTTGCTCATCAATCCAAAAATATTTTATCTTCAGAGGATGACAAATTTAGGTGTATGTTTTTGCCAAAAAATATAGCATCATGTATCCAGCCCATGGACCTGGGGATAATTCTGGCAACCAAATAAATATACCACAAAATTTTTTAGACGGAGTCGTGGTTGTATTGCAGAATGAAGGTAATGATGAACTTACAACAGGGCAGCATATATTACAAAACTTACCGTATTAAAGATTTACCATGCAAAATCAGAATTTTTAAAATTTTGCTGCATCATGAAAAGAAGTGAAGGTGCAAACATTGGAAACTGGTTGGAAGAATTTACTTGACCAGTAAGGCAGACTTGCATTTAGAAAAGCTGGAGGTTACTGATTACTGTGGGACAACACAGAATATTGGTGGACAAGCAGCTGAGGAAGATGTTTTACAGTGGTTAGAAGAAGATGAAGGTGACCCTGGGTACCACACTATGAGTGAAAGTGTAATAGCAGATGAGGTGATGACCTGGGAAGATGAGGATGGGAGTGAAGATAAGGAGGAAGAAGAAACAACATGCCCCAAACATAAAGTTATCAGTGCTTGGATCCCAACTCCATGATCTAATAATATCTATTGTCATTTCATCAGATAATGAAATGCAGATTTATTAACCCATTTTCAAAATATTAGGGAGATAGTTATTAAAAACAGCAGAATTCAAATGCTTAAATTAAACTTGACAGGGTTTTCAAGGCAGGATTACCTAAAGGAAACACCTCAACATGGAAGATTAATGTCATGCCACAACTAGAGTGTCTGGATATATTATCATCAAAAGATAATTAAAAAGGAAAACATTTTACTGTTTTTATCAAATTTAAATTTTGTTTTGTTTTTAAGAACATTGTCTATTTTTTAGTTAAATATAATTAAAGTGTAATTTGGAAAAATGTTTATTTCAATTTAGATTGCATATTTACTACAGTCTCAAAACTTCGGTGGTACATAAGCAATGATATCTATTGAAAAATTATCTGTGAAATTAAACTTTTCATACACACTTAATTTTAATCACACAAACATGTCTACATAAGTAAATGCAGGTAAACTAATTTGTCAGTTTTTTCACGTACACATTCGGAAAACCTGCTTTATTTTATACTTGAGGCCCAGTGCACGAAATTCGTGCATGGAGCAGGGTGTGTTCCTCAGACCAGCCTGCACCTTCTCCAACCTGGGACCCCTTGAGGGATGTCCCACTGCCCTTTTAGGCCCGATCCCACCGGTGGGATCAGGCCTAAACAGGCAGTGGGACATCCCTCTCACAATCCAGGATTGCTGGCTCCCATCCGCTCGCCTACCTGCCTGCCTGATTGCCCCTAACCACTTCTGCCTGTCAGCCTAATCACCCTCTAACCACACCCCTGCCAGCTTAATCAATGCGTAACTTCTCCCCTGCTGGCCCAATTGCTCCTAACTGCCTTCCCCTACTGACCTGGTCACGTTTAACTGCCCTCCCTTGCCAGCCTGGTTGCCCCTAACTGCCTTCTCCTAAAGGCCAGGTCACCCCTAACTGTCCTCCCCTGCTGGCCTGGTTCCCCCATAACTGCCCTCCCCTGTAGTCCTGGTCCCCCCAACTTTCCTCCCCTGCAGGCCTGGTAACCTCCAAGTACCCTTCCTCTGAGGCCTGGTCAACCCTAACTGTACTCTCCTGCTGGCATAGTTCCCCCATCTGCACTCCCCTGCAGGCCTGTTCCCCCTCAACTGCCCTACCCTACATGTCTGGGTCCCCCGCAACTGTCCTCCCCTATAGGTCTGATTGTCCCATCCCACCCTGCCCTGCAGGTCCCCCTCAACTGTCCTGCCCTACAAGCTTGGTCACGCACAGCTGCCCTTCTTTGCAGGACTCATCAGCCATAAATGCCCTCCACTGCAGGCCTGGTCCCCCCAACTGCCCTCCCTTGCAGGCCTGATCCTTCCAAACTGCCTTCCCCTGCTGGCCAGATCATGCACAGCTGCCCTCCCCTGCTGGCCATCTTGTGGCAGCCATCTTATGTCCACCTGTGGGCAGTCATCTTTGAGCACATGGGAGTGACCATCTTGTGTGTTGGAATGACCTTCAATTTGAATACTACCCTTTTATTAGATAGGAAAAGAGACTTTTCACTCTAAGGGACACCCCTTGCCTGAATTCATCCCTTGCATTGAGGTTTCTTTGTATTTTGAAGATAACCTGACAAGATTTGCTGGCAGATTAGAAGTGAGGTTTAAGACAAAGAGAAATACAGGAGCTGATGATGACACCAAGTTTTCAGCAGAGCAATTGGAAGAGCTGTCATTAACTCAAACAAGAAAGACCACATGAAGGGCAGGTGTGAGAAAGACTATTAATAGCGCAATTTTGGAGATCTTAAGTCTGGAACACCCAATAGCTTTTTTTTTAAAAAAAAGGATAGCAATTAGGCAATTTGATATATAGGTCTGGCATTAAGGTGAGAGATCTGGTCTGGAAATATAAATTTGAAGATCATTAGTATATACAAGGTAATATAAGTGGTGAGAAAAAAAGATCAAGAACTGAATCCTGGGACACTTGAATGTATAAAAGGAGGGAGATGAGGAGAAACCAAACAGACTAAGGACAGACTAGGAAAGGCAAGGGGGAAACCAGGTGATTGTGTACCCCCTCCCCCCTGAAAACTCAAAGTCCTAAGAGCCAAATGAAAAAAGAGATAGTTTCCCATTGGGTCAAATATGATAGGTTATGTAAAACCAGATCTAAAACATTATGTCTAGATTTATTAGAGGAAAACAAGTACTAACCTTGAGAAAAACAATTTAGGAGATGAGGTGGGACTAAAAATTACTAGAGTGAGCTCAAGAGTTCATGGGAGGGAAATTATAATCAGTGAGTGTAGACAGTCCTTTTCAGGACTTGTTAGCTAAATGGCAAGTCCTTGGATGATCCCATCTGCACCATGTTTGGCTGTAGCTTTCAATCCTTCCGTAATGACTATGAAGCATTTTTGTAAGACTTGAACGTTTTTTAATTACATACCTGTGGCACTATATGGTTTAACATATGCCAGACTAGTTGTTACATAGTAAACTCACAAAATGATACACAGAAAAGATGCCGTGAATTTTTTCTAGATATATATTATATAACCTGATTTTCATGTTTCTCATGCTTACAAAGAAAACAGAAGGATTTATTTCTAGATGAAAATCATCCAACTCTAGAATATTCTACTCAAATGTAGAAAGTACACTGTGATTTGTCATATTAAAATCTTGTAAAATAAACAAATGGGGAAACATGCAAGTAATATTCTTAGTTTATAAACTGAATTTTTGTAAATTTTGTAATATGAAGTCCCTGTTGAAAAATTGGGTGAGGTGCATACTGAAATGTATTCTCAATAAAAAAGAAGAATAAAGGCATGCACTCATGGTACCTTTCAATATAAGACTCACTACATTAGAAGCACCTTGGTTTATTTAGTGTCTGTGACAGATTTCAGAGACCCGATGGTTCATGTAGCCCACAATACTGAGCGTCTGGCGCTTTACAGAAAAGTTTGTCAACCCCTGATCTTCGAGCTTAATCCCTTGATGTGCTTCAATAGGTTTTACTCAATATTCTGAAATTTGTAGATAAGATATGAAACAAATTGCCTTGTGAAATCTCTGGGCTTTCAGATTACTTTGAGGGTCCAATATTTGAACACTCAGGGATTAGGAAGAATCACAAAGAGCTAGTAGCTAGTAATTTAGATGGCAACAAAGTAGAGTGACAGTGTAGCATATAACTTCCTATTATAACTGAGCAGGTATTAAAAGTATCCTTATAAAATTTGCTTAAGACAGGACATTAAACCTAATGCTTTAACTACATGTCAAATTTCTAACAATCAATATATTGTAGACTAGAACTACCCGCATTTTTTCAGGTGGCTGCATACTACATTTTTTTTTTATGGGTGTAATAAAGTATTTCCTTAGAGATAGGTTTTTACCCTATCTCCAACTTTTTTGTATGCAATCCTAATATATAAAAACCCTGGGTCATAATGACCAGTAACAACTGGAGGGTGACCAACTGGAAGTCAGTGCTGGCACTGCCCCCAAGCAAGCAGTAAGGGGCAATCAGGCAGCAGGCAGAGGAGTTAGGGCTGATCAGGTAGGCAGACCAGCAGTTAGGGGTTATCAGGTAGGCAGGCCAGTGGTTAAGGGTTATCAGGTAGGCAGGCCAGCAGTTAGGGTTGATCAAGTAGGGAGACAAGTGATTAGGGGAGATCAGGTGGGCAGATGGCCCCTCACTGGCTGGCCCCACCAACAAATAAGCAGTTAGGGGCAATCAAGCAGGCAGGCAGAGTGGATAGGGATGATCAGGTAGGCAGACCAGCAATTAGGGGCGATCAGATAGGAAGACAGCCCTTTGAAGGCCTGGCCTTGCCAGCCAGCAAAGAAAGAGGGAGGTCCAGGCCAGCCAAGCCATTGCACCCCAGCCTGTGGCCATTCAGAGGGAGGCCACTGGTGGCAGGGGAGTGGGGGCAGTGCTGCACTGATGGCAAGCATTGGCACTGGCGGGTGTGGTGCCAACTGCCTGCAGCCCGGGGAAGACAAGCCCCTATAGGCCCGGATCTCAGGCCAGGCCTAGGGACCACACCTAGGATTGTGAGAAGGAGCAGGCTGGGCTGAGGGACTGCCCCCCCCCCCACCCCGAGTGAATAACCTTTCATGTACCAGGCCTCTAGTGTTGTAATAAATATCCTTAACATACATATTTATATTTGTAATATTTATATAAATATCCTTAATGCATATGTGTATATTATATGTCTTTACCATCTATGTCATATTTTATATGTATACCAGAGGCCCAGTGCACAGAATTGTGCACCAGTGAGGCCCCTTGGCATGGCCTGTGGGGAAAGGGCTGAAACCAGCAGTCCAATGCTGCCTGCCCCTCCTGCCTGCTGCTCCTGCTCATTCTGGCCCCACTGCTCCTGCTGAGGGCTCATGTCCAGCAGAGGCTCACACCATTGCAGAGGTGCTTGCCAGCCATGAGCCCTGCATCTGGCTCCTGACTGGGGGGATTGGATTGGGGTGGGGGGAAGGCCTGTGATGCAATCAGCCCTCTTGGTGGGTAGTGGGACGCCCTTACCAGCATGAGATTCGGATCCATCCCGCTGGCTGATGTTTGTAATGGTTGGTAAGAGCCATCTGAAGGCCACTTTTACTAGTACAACTTTTTTCCTTGCCAAGCGTTTATGGATGGGAAGTGGCCCCAGTGCCTGAGGCCAACTTCCAGGAGGCCATCAGCGCTGTCAGGATGGTGCTGGTGGTGCAGGTCCATTGGTGCCTGGCCCATTCTCCAGACACTGGACCTGCAGAGCGACTGAGGACATGAGTGGCTGCTACCAGGCTGGTGTGTTGCCTGGACAGGGTGGTCAGCTGAGCAGCGCTCCCACTGTGGGAGCACACTGACCACCAGGGACAGCTCCTGTTGACCAGTCATTGGGCCATTCAGTCGTTTGGTTGCTTAAGCTTTTGTATGTATAGATAATACATATAATGACCTACTGCATGTTTTATATACATAATAATATATAATTAATGTCGTTAGAATGTGTACGTGTGTGTTTATACAAGTCATGTTTTCCTATAGGACCTAGTTTTGTACGTGAAGCTATTGGGATAAAAGAATTACATACTTGAAATTTTGAAACAAATTCAATTCCCCTTCTAAAAACGATGTGCCAAGTTCATCTCCCAATAGTGCATAAGAATGCCTTTTCCTCCCTTGTGCCAATTCTGGTTGTTATTTTTTTAAATAAAATAATTATCATTATTAGTTCCAAAATGGTATCTCATTGTTTGTTGATTTTTCTAATTACCAAGCAAGGTTCACTCTCTCTAGTAAAAAGATAAAATTAGTTAATCAGGAATGTTAGCTCAAATTGGAATTTGTTTTATAGGAAAAGAATAATCACCCACTGTTAAGTACTTCTGTAGGCTTACCTGTAAGAATCTTCATCCTCCATAATAGAAACCTGCTGTTTATCTGTTTGTTCACTGTTGGTCTCCTGACTCCATCCTCCACTGTCACTGTCATTAGTACCATCATGCATGTTCCCTGACACTTCCCTTTTATTGCTTTTCTGTTCATTTTTTTCTTCAACCTTTGATGAAAGTTTGATATTAAGGATATTATGATCATGTTATTCATTAAAAAGGCTGTATTTTCATTAATTTTATGAAATTGCTATGACTTGAACCAATAAAAATATTTTGTGTGTTGAAGTTTATCAATAAAGGTCATTGAGATTGTCAATTCAACTTCATTTCTGTTTCAGTAAAGAAGGTGACTTTTCCAAGTTTTCTGACAGGGCTGTCTTAATTTTGTGCTCCTATTCACATCACATCCACTTTGTTACCTAACATTTCCCTTACCCACCCCCACCCCATTTATCTAGCAAAGACAGAGAAATAAAAGGACAAAGATGCCAAATGTGTCCTCTTCTGTCTTTCCCACCTGGGTCTTGCATTACCCACCAGATTTAGAGGATGTGAAATTGTGCATCAGTAACAAATAGTAAGCTTTCCTCTTTCTGCACAAAGCTATTCCTTCCCCCATTGCCTTTTACAATTCTTTTTTCTTTAATATCTTTGAGGGTACCAAAAAAGTGGTGGCATTCATAAAATATATGAACCACAGTTTACCACAATACTGGAGCAGAATGAAACCAATGAATTGTTGGTTAATGTACAACTCTGGAAAATGAGTAATACAATCACTATAAAATCTTATAGGTAGAGGATATACAAGTAGTTGTATACTCACTTTATCCCCATAGTTACTAATAATGAAAATAAAACCAAGGTTAAATGACCTGTCCAAACTTGGTAAGGATGCAATTTCTACCATTTTATGGCACCAAAAAAAAAAAAAAGATATCCTACCTAATAATAGACAAATATGCAAATTGACTGTAGCTTCACTATGCCCATGATTGGCCAGGAGGCGCAGGGGGGCAGGACTCGGGGTGGCCGGGGTGGCCGATTGGGCCGGTGGGACGCTGAGCTCACGTCGCCAGCAGAGGCTCGAGCTCAGCGTCTGCGCCATGGCTGTGCTGTGGCACAGAAGTGTCCTCTGGGGCAGCGACCTTATGTCCCACCGCGGACCATCAAAAGCGGGGGAGCTGGGTGCCTGTCTGCTCAGGCACCAGGCCTTTCAGAAGCCTTAGCAGCGCCGGAAGCTTCTGAAATGCCTGGTGCACCAGCGGACAAGCACCTAGCTCCTCCGTGATCAAAAGCAAAAGCGTGGGAGCTGGGTGCCTGTCTGCTGGTGCACCAGGCCTTGCAGAAGCCTTCGCTGTGCCAGAGGCTTCTGAAAGGCCTGGTGCACCAGCAGACAGATAGCCAGCTCCCCTGCAATCAAAAGCAAAAGCATGGGAGCTGGGTGCCTGTCCGTTCAGGCACCAGGCCTTTCAGAAGCCTCTGCCGGGCCGGAGGCTTCTGAAAGGCCTGGTGCACCAGCGGACAGGCACCCAGCTCCCCCGTGATTGAAAGCGAAAGCATGTAGGGGACCCTACACGTGCATGATTCAATCATGCACTGGGCCTCTAGTCTTACCTAATAAAAGAGAAAAATTGTAATTAAATGTACCTTCGTTACGCCCACAGCCAATCAGAGCGAGTATGCAAATTAACCCAACAAAGATGGCGGTTCGTTTGCATATGCAGTCGCAGAGCAGAGTGAAGCCTGCTATGAGGGGAAGAGGGGTGGCGGAGGGAGCTACTCGAGTGGTTCTTCAGACAGAAGTGAGGAAGTGCTGGCTCAGGGCAGCCAGTGAATGGGGACATGCCGGCTCCCAGTAAGCCAGAGAGTGGGGACTTGCAGACTCTGGGTGGCCAGGGAGCGGGGACTTGCCGGCTCCCAGGTGGCCAAGGAGTAGTGACTTGCCGGCTCCTGGGCAGCTGGGGAGTGGGGACCCGCTGGCTCCCAAGTTCTGGGGAGTGGGACTTGCCAGCTCCAAGGTGGCTGAGAGTGAAGCCAGGGGCCTATTCTTGCACGAATATCGTGCACTGGGCCTCTAGTAATTCTATAATGCTCAATGAGATAAGTAAACAGAAAATTTCATCAAATTTATCAGGTAATTTAAGTATGACTTTTGAAAAGTAATTTAATGCCTTAGTGCAGTGGTTGGCAAACTCATTAGTCAACAGAGCCAAATATCAACAGTGCAACGATTGAAATTTCTTTTGAGAGCCAAAGTTTTTCAACTTAAACTTCTTCTAACACCACTTCTTCAAAATGGACTAGCTCAGGCTGTGGTATTTTGTGGAAGAGCCTCACTCCAGGGGCCAAAGAGCCGCATGTGGCTCGCGAGCCTTGGTTTGCCCACCATGGCCTTAGTATAATGAGAGGGCTCATCCACTTTTTCTTATAAAGGAACATAATGTATTAAATTTTTTCCACCTCAAAACTCAGGTTCTATTTGAGACAAATATTGAGTTTATGGTAAATAATGTATGTGACCTATATGATACATACATGTCAAAATGATAATTGCCATGCTTTTATTTTTGGAAGGTATTCTATGTTTCTATATTTTTAATTTTTCAATTACAGTTCACATTCAACATTTTTTGTATTAGTTTTAGTTGTGCCACATAGTGGTTAGACAATAAGATAATTTACAAAGTAATCCTTCTGATATTCTAAGTGCCCACCTGGCACCATACATACCTATTAAAATACTAGAGGCCCGGTGAACAAAATTTGTGGATGGTGGGAGGGGTTCCCTCAGCCCAGCCTGCACCCTCTCCAATCTGGTACCCCTCAGGGGATGTCCTACTGCCGCTTTAGACCCGATCCCTGGGGTTGGGGCAGTCAGACATCTCTCTCCCAATCCAGGACCACTGGCTCCTAACTGCTCACCTGCCTGCCTGCCTGCCTGATTGCCACTAATTTGCCCCTCTCCCAGCCTGATCACTCCTAACTGCCTATTCCTGCTGACCTGATTGCCTCTAACTGTGCCCCTGCCAGCCTGGTTGTCCCCAAGTTCCCCCCCCCCCACTGGCCTAGTCACCCCCAATTGTCCCCTGCCGCTGGCCTGGTCACCCCTCACTGCCCCCCTCTACCAACCTGGTTGCCCCCAACTATCCACCCCTGCAGGCCTGGTTGCCCTTCACTGACCCCCTTAGCCAGCCTGGTTACCACTCACTGCCCCCCTTGTCAGCCTGGTTGTCATTTAGTCATCCCTTACTAATCCCCCTGCTGGCCTGGTCGCCCCACGCAGCCTGGTGTTCAGTTGTTTGGTCATTCCTCACTACCCCCCTGCCAGCCTTGTCACCCCACTCAGCCTGTTTGGTTGTTTTGGATGTGATGATCCTGGCTCTTTATATATAGATGATTGACTACATTCTATATGCTGTACTTGACAACCTTGTGACTATTCTGTAACTACCATTTTGTACTTCTTAATCCCTATATTGTTTTTGCCCAGTCTGCTGACACCCTTTTCTCTGGCATCCATCAGTCAGCTTTCTGTCATCTATGAGTCTCTCTTACATTTCTTAGTTCATCTACAGTATTTTGCTCTTTACATTCCACATATAAGTGAAATCATATGGGACTTCTCTTTTTCTGTCTGACATATTTCACTTAGCATAATGGCCTCTGGGTCCATCTATGCTGTCAAAAATGGCAAGGTTTCCTTTTTTTTTATGCTAGTATCACACTTTATTAAAAAACATAATGTAAAGCTTTGATTCAAAAAACACATCTGAAAGTGTTGATTAAAAATATGTGTGGAAGTATACAGTATATGTTTGTTATTAGAATATCTCAATAAATTTGCCATGATGATGTACAGTACAGGTGGATACTTGAAAAATTGGGGAGACCAATTTATAAAGTATATATAACGACTATGCTGTACATGTGAAACTAATACAAAATAATATTGAATGTAAACTGTAACAAAAATGAAGTAAAAAATACCTTGAAGTGATCATATTAGAATTCTAAGTTCCAAGGTTTTGAGTAAACCGTAGAAGATTGCACACACTATAGCACAAAATAGATGAGTTTAGCTTGGGATATTTGTTAATATCCTTTATCCCACTCATAGGTTCCTTTCATTTTATTGTTTCTGGGATGCAGTTTATGGTTTTTTAAACTTGATTTTAAGAAGAGAGCATGGGAGTGGGATAGAGAGTTAGAAACATTGATGGGAGAGAAACATGGATTGGATTCCTCCTGCACATCCCATACTATAGATCCAGCCACAGCACTGTGCACTGACCCTGAATCCAATCAGGGGCATCTTGGTTCATGGGTCAATGCACCACCACTGAGTCACACTCCCTGAGCTATAGGATGTAATGGAAATTTAAGCAAATGGACTTAAAAAGCAACAGTATAGTACTTATTACATATTTTAAACAATTTCCTTTATACTTTTCACTGGTTCATAGTACATAGGTCACATGATACATAGCTAAATCAGTTGCCCAATTCAGAGGGAAGACTGACAGAGAGTTAAGTCAATTAAAGACCGGGAGAATATTTTCCTAAACTCTTGTTTTTTAGTTGACAGAATCAATTTATATACACAATTACATATTTAGACAACCTCATTTTACGTAAAATATATTTTTCAGAAGTGGAAAATCAGAATGGACCAGAGAATTGATAAAGAGAAAAAAACAGAGTAGCAGCAAATGAAATTCTACCTGGTTTTGAAGTTGAACAATCTCTTTTTTCCATGCCAGGCGCTCTACTTTGGACATGTCATTCTTAAACGTTTGTAAATCTTGCTGTAGTTCTTCAATTACATATACTCCAGGTGTTGTGTCATTGTGCAGTGCAGAGGAATGGTCTTCTTTTAATTTAGAGTCCAAGCTTTTACAATAATTAGCACTGCAATGATCTGCACACAATGGCTTCTGGAACAAGTCTTGATTTGGCTTTGTTTCCTTATAAGTATTTGTAACAGCAGGCATATCGTGGTTTTTTATTTCAATCATGGGTTTTGTTGCATTGCAGCGGACAAGGCACAAATCAAAATGGCTTTTCGGATCACTAGACTGAGGTGTAGGTCCCATGCCTAATTTCCAATCTGTGGTATTTGGGTTCATATTGTTTGTCATCTGCATAGCAAACTCTTGGTCTTCTCTCACTTCAGACTTAACTACTGAGGTCCTTACTTTTTCACTTTCTGTATCATTACAAAAACTCTCCTCATTTTTGTTTAAAACGTGTTCAGCATCAGGTTTGTAATCATTTTCAGAATGTAATTCTTTTTCTCTTAAAGGAAGCTCAGAAGAAGAGGACCAGGAAGAGTCTTCCGGGGACCCAGGGTCTGCATGAGATGGAGAAACAATTTTGAGAGTGGTTTCTTCTCGTTTAGGAAATGTTTGTAATGCTGCAGAGATAGACTTTCCAAACGCATCTTTCCCCTCACAATCAAGCATTATACGTGTCAAATTAGAAGGCATTTGTCTTAATCTTGCTCCTCCTTTAGAGTTATCACATGGTGGCTCTACTTTGAACATGTCATTCTTAAACGTTTGTAAATCTTGTTGTAGTTCTTCAATTACATATACTCCAGGTGTTGTGTCATTGTGCAATGAAGAGGAATGGTCTTCTTTTAATTTTAATTTAGAGTCCAAGCTTTTACAATAATTAGCACTGCAATGATCTGCACACAATGGCTTCTGGAACAAGTCTTGATTTGGCTTTGTTTCCTTATAAGTATTTGTAACAGCAGGCATATCGTGGTTTTTTATTTCAATCATGGGTTTTGTTTCATTGCAGCGGACAAGGCACAAATCAAAATGGCTTTTCGGATCACTAGACTGAGGTGTAGGTCCCATGCCTAATTTCCAATCTGTGGTATTTGGGTTCATATTGTTTGTCATCTGCATAGCAAACTCTTGGTCTTCTCTCACTTCAGACTTAACTACTGGGGTCCTAACATTTTCACTTTCTGTATCATTACAAAAACTCTCCTCATTTTTGTTTAAAACGTGTTCAGCATCAGGTTTGTGATCATTTTCAGAATGTAATTCCTTGTCTCTTAAAGAAAGCTCAGAAGAAGAGGACCAGGAAGAGTCTTCAGGGGACCCAGGGTCTGCATGAGATGGAGAAACAATTTTGAGAGTGGTTTCTTCTCGTTCAGGAAATGTTTGTAATGCTGCAGAGATAGACTTTCCAAACGCATCTTTCCCCTCACAATCAAGCATTATACGTGTCAAATTAGAAGGCATTTGTCTTAATCTTGCTCCTCCTTTAGAGTTATCACATGGTGGCTCTTCCTCAGGGCACCCAGTCATTTTTAGTTTTCCAGAAAATTCATATGACTTCTTCTTTGACTCATCTTTGGAAAGTTGTAAGTTCTTCCTCTGCTCTAACGTGCCTTGTTTGATGCACATTTCCTCATCCTTTTGCACAGAAGAGTGTCCTGAATATTCAGATCTATCCTCTTTGTCACATGCCCTATTTATTTGTGATTCTTGAGTCATTTTTTCCAGATGCAAAGTTGCAAGATGAATTAGCTTGCTTTGAATTTTAGATGTCTTTGCTGTCCGGGTATGTGTTTCTGAAATGACTTTATCCTTAAGTAATCAAGTATGGATGAAGAAAAATTAGAATGTAATTTAAAATTAACTGTTAGAATTCTTAATCTATGACTATCTATTCCCCAAATCAATGAATTGTAACTTAGTAAAGAAAAGAAAGAAAGAAAAAGAAAGACAGAAAGACAGAAAGGGAGAAAGGGAGAAAGAAGAAAGAAAGAAAGAAAGAAAGAAAGAAAGAAAGAAAGAAAGAAAGAAAGAAAGAAAGAAAGAAGAAAGAAAGAAAGAAAGAAAGAAAGAAAGAAAGAAAGAAAGAAAGAAAGAAAGAAAGAAAGAAAGAACGAACGAACTTGCCTTGGTCTAAATTAAAATAAAAACATGTGCCCTCAAACCTAATTATAACACTATTGGAATCAAAGAATTCATTATATGTTAAATCTATGAGAAATAAATTAGTAGCTGAATTTTAACATTACTGAGCCTCCCTCTCTTGGAATATTTCACCTCACCATATCCTAAATAGTGAGCCCCTGCAGTGCATTTCAGAATTTTTTAGGGTGACACAAGATGGAGGCAAAGGAGGTGAAAGTTGCACTCACTTCCTCCTTGGACCAGATTGTAATTACAACTCAATTATATAACTACTAACCTGAATAATGAACTGAAGACTAGCTGAATATCATTCTTATAACCAAGGATCTACAGAAGAAGCCTCAGCTAGACTAGTAGGAAGGACAGAGATTCAAAAAGGACTGTCCCTGCAACCACTTGTGGTAGTTGAGAATGCAGAAGCATGTCTCAGTGCAATGGTCCCCCTGAAGAGCAAGTGGTCTCAACCCCAAGCTGGGGTCACAGCCCTGAGAATCAGAGCCTGGAAGAGGAGCCCACAGGACATCTGGCTGTGAAAATCAGCAGGGATTCTGCCTTCCAGGAAGAGGTGGGAATTTGATAGAAAAGCAGGAGCCCTCCTAAAGGGCCATCACACAAGTATCCTTCCCACCACTCACGTTGGGGCTATGAAGAAAGGGTGGCTCAGAGTACATTGGGAGCCATGTGAGGAGACTGCTTTCTGGGGCTCTGGCAGGGAGCTGAAGGGATGGCCTCTGGGTGCCCTCCCTGTGCTGAGTCCTTCTCCTACAATGCCCACAGATGCCATCACCCCTGGGTCAAGCCATCCCTTCTTTATGGCCTCAGCCTGGGGAATGTACTCTCCCATCGTCCTGAATCCTTGTCCACAACCCTGTGGATCTACACACTGCAAAGGAGTGTGGGCCCATGGTGTACACTTTCATGGAGTCTCTTAAGCAGGTCTAGGTGGACTCAGGGGGTGTCAGAGACTGAGTTGTGTGACGTTGGGTTGTGGGTCTTTATTCCCTTGCTGGTCTAACTAAAGCCACCATTCCATGCTGGGCCCTCTCTTCATACAGCCAAATCTTGGTCTTTGGGCCCTTATGAATTTTGATGACCTTCCCCTAATGTCTCCCTGAGGCCCCACCCTTCCACAACAGTCCATGGGTACCTGGTGGGTGATAAGTGGCATTTGTGTAACCTAGGACTTGTGCTGAGTGGCCTCACACCCAGAAATGAAACCAAGTTTAAATCTGTATCAACATGGTAAACACCACTTGCACCTACCTGATGCCTCACTTACTTCATGCAACTCACATACCAACAGGAGCTCTTTCAGTGACTGACCTCAGCATAAAGCTTGTAGGCCGAGGTAGCCCAAGTCTCCAAGTGACTTGCGCTTTTTGCTCAGCTTTCCCATAGGCTTGATGCTGGTGGAAGGAGGCACCTTCTGGGTGCACCCCGGCCCAGCAGAGGCAGTCACAAATACTGGATCTCTTTATAGCTCCACACAGCCAGCCCAAAGGAAATCACAGGCAGAGACTGACATTGCCTCTCAGCAGAGTCCCTTCCAAGAGGCCCCAGAACCAATATACCCAGGGGTTGGGTTGGGGGACTTCAGAGCATGACCCAAGTAGATTCACAAGCAGAACACCCAAATGAAGATCTGGGCAGACCGAGCTGGCATGAATTAGTCAACATGGGTCAGTCTTTGCACAGCAGTGTGTATACTGTGTGTAGTCAGCCAGCCTGACGGTCAACCCCATCTACAAACAGCCCAAAAGCAATCAAGACTTTACAAAAGGATGGTTCACAGAACACACACAAGTGACATTCTAGGAGCATCTAACTGAGGTCATCAGAAAGATAGTGCCAATGAGATTCAAAGACACTTAATACATAAGGCCATTGTACCAAGACTAGGATGCAAAGCAGATCTACCTAATATACAGAAACAAATAGCGAGAGGCAGCCAAAATGGGGAGTCAAACATGCCCCAAATGAAAGAACGGAAGAAATTCCAAGAAAAAAGAACTAAATGAAATGGATGGAAAATATGCATAAGACACAGAGTTCAAGAACATGGGTACAAAGATGCTCAAGGAACGTAGTACTAACTTCAACAAAGAGATAGCAAGTATAAAAAAGGACAAATAAACACATAAAATAACCACTCAGAAATGAAGAATACAATCTCTGAAATGAAGAACACACTAGAATGAATCAACAGCAGATTAGATGAAGCAGAGAATAG